>NC_061510.1:174580101-174673575 GCF_022539505.1 Lolium rigidum
ACTCACGTTCAACCCCAAAACAAACCAATCTCGGCGCATCGCCAACTCCTTCGTCTCGAGGGTTTCTATCAGGTAAGCGACATGCTGCCTAGATCGCATCTTGCGATCTAGGCAGCACAAGCCCCACGTTGTTCATGCGTTGCTCGTACTGAAGCGCTTTTGATGGCGAGCAACTTAGTTATCATTAGATGTGTTAGGGTTAGCATTGTTCTTCGTTTAAGCATGCTTACGTAGTGCAACCCTTGCATTTCTAGCCGCCCTCACGCCTATCTCAGGTGTGGGGGCGGCACCCCGCTTGATCATTATTTAGTAGATCTGATCCGTTACGATTGCTCCTTGTTCTACAAGGATTAGTTTAATATCTGCAATAGTTAGGCCTTACAAAGGGGGGAGGATCCGAGTGGCACGTAGGGTGGCGTTCGCAAGTCCTAAACGGGATGTTCCGAGGATCAACTTCATGTTGGTTTTTAGGCCTTGTTTAGGATCGGCTTACGAGCACCGTGCGTGGCCGCGAGGCCCAACCTGGAGTAGGATGATCCGATTATGCGGTGAAAACCCTAAATCGTCGTAGATCTCATTAGCTTCATCTTGATCAAGCAGGACCACCAAGTACTCGTGCACCCCGTACGAATCATGGGTGGATCGGCTCTTTGAGCCGATTCACAGGACAACCTGAGAGCCGATCGAGGCTCGTATTTAATGTTTACATGTATGCCCTGCAGGAAACTAAGCGAGGCATCCCCATCACCTTCCGACCAGGTATAGGTCAGGTGGCACGCCCTTGCACTTCGCATCGCCGCGTGTGACCAGAAGAGCATTGCGGGCCGTCGCTCGGAGGGGTCTCAGCCAGCCGCAGCTCTAGGCTCTTCCCGGCTCTACGGTGTTGACAAGGCCGCTGCCTGCCGGTGGGTTTTGGCAGTCAACAAGTCTTTACTAGCTGCTAATTATTGCAATACATCTACTGGTGCTATCTGTGCATAAGATCTTGCTTCTGTGCACAAGATCTGTATCTGGATGGTTTCTATTTTGGTGGCTTTTTAGACTAGCAGTGATCCTTGGTGAAAACCAAGTGATGATTCACCCTGTTGAGCATCTGCTCAAACCCATGGCTGTGTTATGCATGATTTATGGATTAGATCCATTGGATCTATTCCAGGAACTTGGTATACCTTGTTCCAGCTCCTAGAATGAAATATTTTGTTGTTGCAGACTTGTGGTTTGTGCACAGCCCTTCACCTCCAGATCCTGGTTGATCTTCTAGGTCACCATGATTTCTGTTGGCTGAGGGTTTGTGTGTGTTGGTGCTGTTCTTGAGCAAGAACTGGATGAACTTTGTGTTGCTCTAGCTTCACCCTTACCTGGTGAATCTTATCTGGTCGACTGTGCACTGGTTCTAGGGTTATTAATCCTTTTATATGATCCCTACTTCTACTCTGGCCATGACACACATGCTTGGCTTGCTTTGTGACTCAGCTCTTGCATTGCCTTGCTGTTGCTTGCCCAGCACCATCTCTCATATGCTGAAACTTGAGCCCACTGTGGCTGCTCAGTTTTGGTCTGCCTGATCCTATCTTGTGCTGTCCAGGTTTTGGACAAGCACAAGTGTGCAGATGACGGTGTTCACTCGTCCAAACTGAATTTCGTGATGTTTTTCACTCTGTCCAAACTGAATTTCTAACACTTAGTATCCTGGCTAGCACTTGTGATTTGTTTTGCAGGTTTTGAAGTTGAATATGACCAGAAGATGTTCTTCAAGCATTTAGTCTAGGTTTTAGTTTAGGAAAATCTTGTAATTTTCCTTTTTCATTTATGTTTATTATCATACATCAATTCTTGTATCAAGAATATTGTAAAGACTATGTATTCTGTGTTGATGATCAATAAAGCTCAAGTTTTTGTTTATGAGCTTTTGATTTATGTAATGTTTAAATTCTGAATTAAATATTATATTTAATATTCAATTTGAAATTCAAAGTCATTTGAATTCATAAGTTGTGTTTGAATTATGAGTTCATTATTTATATAGCTCAATGCTTATTGTTCAATGTATTAACACTTGTCAAATAAATTCACTCCCCAAATCAACAAGATACAAAAGAGATCATGTCGAAATTATTCTAACTCACATTGCCTAACCCTAAGTGCAAAATGAGAGAGAACCTCGATCCCTCTTAGGTTTAGTTGCAATAAAGCGCGAAAATTTCCCCCGTTTTGCGATGAAATGCACAACCCATTTCTAAATCTACCCTTCGTTGTACCTTTGTTCTGGGTTATTACAGCAGGCCGGGTGCTATTGCGAACTAGGAAATCTTGACCAAGCCAAAAACTCCGGAGGAGGCTGCAGACCCGAAAGCTCTAGAAGCCAAAAGGAAGGAACTGCTTGCTACTGCTGAGAGATTTGCCAACACCGCAATAGTAATGCTGGAGAAAAGGCAAGATGCAGAGGAGGTGATGACGAAATTCCTAGAAAGAGAGCGCTAATCTTTAGAATACTTGGAGGGGGGCAAAGCACTCCGAGCACGTTGGGAAACCATCATAGAGGATGCCGGTAAGGAAGCCGATATGATCCTTCGGGAAGCCATTGGCCCCCGCAAGATCAACTTTGCGACCCCCACCAATCAGCAGCCGCTCACAACTCCAAAGGACAATATGAAGAATGTTGTGGAGCTATTGGCCAAGAACGATGAGGAAATCGACATCAACCACCTCTGCACGCTCGTAGCTTCAGCAATGAAGCAACAGAGTAAGGCAGACACTTCGCGCAGTTGGAATCCAACCCGGAACCGTGTGTATCCACCACGCAGAAGAACGCCTCGAGAAGGGAACATCGTGATGATGAATCACGCACCAGATCCACGGAGCGGGAAGAAGGGCCAGAGAACATCCAAATCCGATCCCCGTACCCTCGAAAACACCTTCGACGGACCCAAACAAGGGAAAGGATCCGATGTACACTGGCACGGACAAGTACCGGAACCCGTCACCACCACCCCGGACCCCGTATCCTTCTCCGCCACCTCGCCGATGCAGTCCAGCCGGAAACACCAGACCCTGGGCCTGGTGAAATTAACATCCGCGACAACGTGGCACCTCAGAGGAATCGGAATAAGGAACGCACGCCAGAGCCGCGTCAGAGCCGGAACGAAGAACGCGAGCCTGAGCCACGCAGAAGCCGGAATGAGGGAGGCGACCGCCATCATGGCGAAGGTAGCCACCGAAGCCGGAGTCAGCAGCCAAAAGGGCTTAGAGAATCCGAAGGCGGAAGCAAAAGGTCTCATCGGCCCCCTCACAGATCTCCCTCCCCACCACCTAGTGAAGGAGGTGGAGGCGGAGGAGGAGGCCGGAGATCTCGCTCCCACTCAAAGTCTCCCGCCCGCAATGGCCCGCGCGATGCATGGGAACGTCTCAACGAATACAGGTCTGAATACATTGGCCCAAAGTGCTTCGGCAGGAAGATCCGAGAGGAGCCAAAGCCAAAAGGCTTGAGTCTCATGCTACCCGGAAATCTGAAGCATTACGATGGCAGTGAAAGGCACGATACCTGGATCGAGGACTTCTTCAACGCAGTCAGCTTTGCCGGAGGGACCCCAATGTAGCCTGCCGCATGCTTCAGTTGTACCTTGTTGGCCCAGCCCGTACCTGGCTCAGTGACCTTGAGGAAAACTCCATCTTTTGCTGGTTCGACCTGAAGATCGCCTTCGAGAAACACTTCAGGGGTACCTACAAAAGACCTGCCACAACCAGCGACCTACAGGCATGTATCCAGAAGAAGAATGAAACCTCTCGAGTTTTCTCACTCGCTGGTTGGCAACAAGAAACGAGTGCGAGAACATAGATAACCGCACAGCTATGCACGCCTTCATAGGTGGATTGCAGCGAGGAGGGCTGCTCCGGCACAAGCTAACTTGCCTGATCAACGAGAATAATCTAACCTTAGATGACATGATCGGCATTGCCAGCACTCACACCGCCGCTGATGATTACGCATGTGGAGAACTCGTAGCCACAACCATACCCCCGCATCAGCAAAGGAAGAGCCGTGATAACGGCGGCAACAGCAACAACAAGCAGAAGAACCCCTCTGACAACCAGAAGAGCGGCAGATCCGACATGGTTGCCATGTTGTTCCAACGCGGAGGTCAAGGAGGCGAAAGAGGCCGCAGCCGTGGAGGCGGAGCCGGCAGGGGCCAGCAACGCGCTGAAGAGGTCACTGTCGCTGGGTTCCGCGCTCCCCAAACTTACGAAGAGTACATGGACATGCCATGGCTAGCCCATATCGATCCGGCTATCGGCAAGTCCTCCCACACCAACCGTAATCGCAAGTGGGTCAATGATCCGAAGACTGATCCGGAAGCAGGATACAAGCGCGCTCGGAAGCATCGCCCGCGTGGCAAAGGAGGCAAAGGCAACAACAAGGAAAAGGACGAGGAAAGTTCCGAGGCGATGGAAGAGGATGATGCTTTGCCGGATCCCAAAGAGGGTTCCACAACTAACGAATCCAACCCCTTCGTCAAAAAGAGTGCCATACCACACCTTCCTCGGAACTCCGACGGTCAGGGCCAAGAAATCGGCCCTCCAGATCCTAAACGCCACGCTTCCGGCTGTGCCATAGTATGTCCAGGTTTTGGACAAGCACAAGTGTGCAGTGACAGTGTTCACTGTCCAAACTGAATTTCTGTGATGTTTTTCACTCTGTCCAAACTGAATTTCTAACACTTAGTATCCTGGCTAGCACTTGTGATTTGTTTTGCAGGTTTTGAAGTTGTATATGACCAGAAGATGTTCTTCAAGCATTTAGTCTAGGTTTTAGTTTAGGAAATCTTGTAATTTTCCTTTTTCATTTATGTTTAATATCATACATCAATTCTTGTATCAAGAATATTGTAAAGACTATGTATTCTGTGTTGATGATCAATAGAGCTCAAGTTTTTGTTTATGAGCTTTTGATTTATGTAATGTTTAAATTCTGAATTAAATATTATATTTAATATTCAATTTGAAATTCAAAGTCATTTGAATTCATAAGTTGTGTTTGAATTATGAGTTCATTATTTATATAGCTCAATGCTTATTGTTCAATGTATTAACACTTGTCAAATAAATTCATTCCCCAAATCAACAAGATACAAAAGAGATCATGTCGAAATTATTCTAACTCACATTGCCTAACCCTAAGTGCAAAATGAGAGAGAACCTCGATCCCTCTTAGGTTTAGTTGCAATAAAGCGCGAAAATTTCCCCCGTTTTGCGATGAAATGCACAACCCATTTCTAAATCTACCCTTCGTTGTACCTTTGTTCTGGGTTATTACAGCAGGCCGGGGTGCCATTGCAAACTTGGAAATCCTAACCAAACCAATAACTCCGGAGGATGCCGCAGACCCGGAAGCTCTAGAAGCCAAAAGGAAGGAACTGCTGGCTACCGCTGAGAGATTTGCCAACACCGCAATAGTAATGCTGGAGAAAAGGCAAGATGCAGAGGAGGTGATGACGAAATTCCTAGAAAGAGAGCGCTAATCTTTAGAATACTTGGAGGGGGGCAAAGCACTCCGAGCACGTTGGGAAACCATCATAGAGGATGCCGGTAAGGAAGCAGATAGGATCCTTCGGGAAGCCATTGGCCCCCGCAAGATCAACTTTGCGACCCCCACCAATCAGCAGCCGCTCACAACTCCAAAGGACAATATGAAGAATGTTGTGGAGCTATTGGCCAAGAACGATGAGGAAATCGACATCAACCACCTCTGCACGCTCGTAGCTTCAGCAATGAAGCAACAGAGTAAGGAAGACACTTCGCGCAGGTTGGAATCCAACCCGGAACTATGTGTATCCACCACGCAGAAGAACGCCTCAGGAAGGGAACATCGTGATGATGAATCACGCACCAGATCCACGGAGCGGGAAGAAGGGCCAGAGAACATCCAAATCCGATCCCCGTACCCTCGAAAACACCTTCGACGGACCCAAACAAGGGAAAGGATCCGATGTACACTGGCACGGACAAGTACCGGAACCCGTCACCACCACCCCGGACCCCGTATCCTTCTCCGCCACCTCGCCGATGCAGTCCAGCCGGAAACACCAGACCCTGGGCCTGGTGAAATTAACATCCGCGACAACGTGGCACTTCAGAGGAATCGGAATAAGGAACGCACGCCAGAGCCGCGTCAGAGCCGGAACGAAGAACGCGAGCCTGAGCCACGCAGAAGCCGGAATGAGGGAGGCGACCGCCATCATGGCGAAGGTAGCCACCGAAGCCGGAGTCAGCAGCCAAAAGGGCTTAGAGAATCTGAAGGCGGAAGCAAAAGGTCTCATCGGCCCCCTCACAGATCTCCCTCCCCACCACCTAGTGAAGGAGGTGGAGGCGGAGGAGGAGGCCGGAGATCTCGCTCCCACTCAAAGTCTCCCGCCCGCAATGGCCCGCGCGATGCATGGGAACGTCTCAACGAATACAGGTCTGAATACATTGGCCCAAAGTGCTTCGACAGGAAGATCCGAGAGGAGCCAAAGCCAAAAGGCTTGAGTCTCATGCTACCCGGAAATCTGAAGCATTACGATGGCAGTGAAAGGCACGATACCTGGATCGAGGACTTCTTCAACGCAGTCAGCTTTGCCGGAGGGACCCCAATGTAGCCTGCCGCATGCTTCAGTTGTACCTTGTTGGCCCAGCCCGTACCTGGCTCAGTGACCTTGAGGAAAACTCCATCTTTTGCTGGTTCGACCTGAAGATCGCCTTCGAGAAACACTTCAGGGGTACCTACAAAAGACCTGCCACAACCAGCGACCTACAGGCATGTATCCAGAAGAAGAATGAAACCTCACGAGTTTTCTCACTCGCTGGTTGGCAACAAGAAACGAGTGCGAGAACATAGATAACCGCACAGCTATGCACGCCTTCATAGGTGGATTGCAGCGAGGAGGGCTGCTCCGGCACAAGCTAACTTGCCTGATCAACGAGAATAATCTAACCTTAGATGACATGATCGGCATTGCCAGCACTCACACCGCCGCTGATGATTACGCATGTGGAGAACTCGTAGCCACAACCATACCCCCGCATCAGCAAAGGAAGAGCCGTGATAACGGCGGCAACAGCAACAACAAGCAGAAGAACCCCTCTGACAACCAGAAGAGCGGCGGATCCGACAGGGTTGCCATGTTGTTCCAACGCGGAGGTCAAGGAGGCGAAAGAGGCCGCGGCCGTGGAGGCGGAGCCGGCAGGGGCCAGCAACGCGCTGAAGAGGTCACTGTCGCTGGGTTCCGCGCTCCCCAAACTTACGAAGAGTACATGGACATGCCATGGCTAGCCCATATCGATCCGGCTACTGGCAAGTCCTCCCACACCAACCGTAACTGCAAGTGGGTCAATGATCTGAAGACTGATCCGGAAGCAGGATACAAGCGCGCTCGGAAGCATCGCCCGCGTGGCAAAGGAGGCAAAGGCAACAACAAGGAAAAGGACGAGGAAAGTTCCGAGGCGATGGAAGAGGACGATGCTTTGCCGGATCCCAAAGAGGGTTCCACAACTAACGAATCCAACCCCTTCGTCAAAAAGAGTGCCATACCACACCTTCCTCGGAACTCCGACGGTCAGGGCCAAGAAATCGGCCCTCCAGATCCTAAACGCCACGCTTCCGGCTGTGCCATAGTATGTCAAGTGGTCGGAAAGCCCGTGCACCTTCGACAGGACGGATCATCCTACTGTCATCCCCAAAGAGTGCTATGCTTTGGTTGTGAGTCCCCGCATCGACGGGTGTGACTTCTCCAAGTGCCTCATGGACGGCGGAGCCAGCCTGAATATCATGTACCTGGAGACTCTGGAGAAGATGAACCTTACCAAGGAGAAGCTCAAGCACAGCACCACGGAGTTTCATGGCGTGGTTCCGGGTAAAAAGGCAAACTCTCTGGGCAGCATCAAACTTCCCATGGCCTTCAGCGATGTTAATAATTTCCGTGAAGAGATGATCACGTTTGAGATTGTGCCCTTCAAGAGCTCCTACCATGTCATCTTCGGCAGGCCCACCTACCACAAGTTCAACGCAAGGGCGTGCTACATCTACAATAAGCTCAAAATTCCGGATCCTAACGATATGATCACCGAATCCGGAGACTACAAGAAAGCTCGAGACTGCGAGGAGGGCGAAGCCGCCTTTGCAGAATTTTTAATATCCGGAGAGGAGCTGCAAGGCTATAGGGCCACGGTGGATCCGAATAAGATGCATACCACCAAGAAGCAGATCTCCGAACAGAAGACCTCGTTCAAGGCCGCGATAGACACCAAGAAGGTCGACCTCATTGAAGGCGACTCCTCCAAGCAAGTGTCTGTCGGAGCTGGCCTGGACCCCAAATAGGAAGGTGCGCTCGTCGAGTTCCTACGAGCTGACATGGATGTCTTCGCATGGCAACCTTCTGACATGTCCGGAGTACCAAGGGAACTCGCCGAGCACTACCTCAACATAAATCCGAGCGCAAAACCGGTGAAGCAAGCTATGCGACGCTTTGGAGACAAGAAGCGCCGCGCCATAGGGATGGAATTAGCAAAGTTACTAGAGGCAGGTTTTGTAGTAGAAGTTATCCATACTCAGTGCTCGCAAACTCCATCCTTGTACCCAAAAAGAATTCTCAAATACTAAGAATGTGCATCGATTACTCCGGCTTGAATAAGCATTGTCGGAAGGATCCGTTCCCCTTGACGCGCATTGACCAAGTCATTGATTCGACGGCAGGGGCGAAACTTCTGTGTCTTCTTGACGCATACTCCGGGTATCATCAGATCCGGATGAAGAAGTCCGACCAAAAGGCGACCTCGTTCATCACACCCTTTGGCACTTACTGCTATGTCACCATGCCGTTTGGTTTGAAAAATGCAGGTGCCACTTACCAACGTACGATGTAGCGATGCTTGAAGGACCAAATTGGCTGGAACGTGCACGCTTACATCGATGATATCGCGGTCATGACTCGGAAAGGATCCAACTTGATCAGCAACCTCACGGAAACCTTTGAAAATCTCCTACGGTACAAGATGATGTTGAATCCGCTGAAGTGCATCTTCGGCGTACCAGCCGGAAAAATCCTAGGCTTCATTGTATCTCACAGAGGCATTGAAGTAAACCCGGAAAAAATCAAGACTATTCTGTGTATCAAGAGGCCAACTTGTCTCAAAGATGTGCAACGATTAACTGGTTGCATTGCTGCAATCAGTAGATTTGTTAGCCGTCTTGGCGAGAAGGCACTACCTTTGTACAAACTGCTGAAGAAAACAGACAAATTTGTATGGGACGATGCATCAGATGCAACACTTCAGGGGTTGAAGGACATACTTTCTTTCCCGCCTATCTTGACAGCTCCGGGTGGGTCAGAGTCTATGCTACTCTACCTGGCAGCCTCCAACAAGGTCATCAGTCTCGTTATCATGGTGGAGCGACATGAAGAAGGTTATGAGTACGGAGTCCAAAGACCAGTCTACTATATTAGCGAGGTGCTAATGGAATCCGAGCAAAGATACCCTCACTTTCAGAAGCTAGCCTACGGAGTACTCCTCGGCAGCCGGAAGCTGAGACACTACTTCCAGAAGTATCCTATGACAGTTTTGAGCAAAGCTCCATTGTCAACGATCATCAACAACTCCGACGCAACAGGGCGCGTAGCAAAGTGGGACATAGAACTTTCTGCCTTCGACATCAACTACAAAGCAAGAACCTCGATCAAGTCCCAAGTATTGGCGGATTTCTTCGTTGATTGGACTGAAGCTCCAAAGGACACACCCGTGCCGGAACCTGAAGCTTGGGTCATGCATTTTGATGGATCCAAGCAACATCAAGGCTCGAGGGCTGGAGTTACCTTGAAGTCACCAACCAAAGAAGAACTGCAGTACGTTCTGCAGATTCAGTTCGAAGCTACAAATAACATGGTGGAATACGAGGCTCTACTACACGGACTGCGCATCGCTAAGGAAATTGGGATCAAGCACATCATATGCTGCGGAGATTCCGACCTGGTGGCACAACAAGTAGCCGGAACCTGGAACGCCAGAAACTCCGTTATGGTGGCTTACAGAGACGAAGCTGACGAGATCTCCAAGTGCTTCCTCGGACATGAAGTCAAGTATGTTAGGAGAGATGATAACACAGCGACAGATATGTTGTCCAAGCTCAGATCCGGCAGGAAACCCATTCCGCCCGGAATTTTCTTGAGCATCTACGGACACCCTCACTAAAGGGCGCTAACCCGGAAAACCCAGATGTGGCGGTGTCTCTGGCTAAGGAGGTGATGTTAATCACTCCGGCTTGGAAATGACCTTTCCTGGATTACCTCATTGACCAGAAGTTTCCGGAGGACGAAGTCCTCCCACGACAGGTCATCAGACGAGCAAGATCCTACACAATAGTTGATGGACAACTCTATAAACGAAGTGCAAACGGGGTATTTCTGAAATGCGTCTCAAATAAAGATGGCATCAAAATCCTCAGAGAGATCCATGCAGGCGATTGCGGGCATCACGCCTCTCCAGGCCCCTCGTTGCAAAAACTTTCCGGCAAGGTTTTTACTAGCTAACAGATAAAGAAGATGCTTAGAAGATAGTGAAAACTTGCCGAGGTTGTGAGTACTATGCTACTCAACCAAACGCTCCGGCTCAGGAGCTGAAGACCATCCCTATCACTTGGCCGTTCGCGGTCTGGGGGCTCGATATGGTCGGAAAATTAAAAAAATCATCTCCTGGCGGTTTTGAGTACCTCTTGGTCGCTATTGACAAGTTCAGTAAGTGGATCGAGGCAAAACCAGTGAGAAAAGCCGATGGTGCTACGGTACTGAAATTCGTCTGTAGCCTCGTAGTGATATACGGCATCCCACACAGCATAATCATGGGTGTCCTTCGACTGAAGCTGGTAGGATTACGCAAATTGCACGATGCATCGTCAAAATTATGTAAACAACACATTGCATCATCTAATTTTTTAAACAAAATGCAACATCTAATTTGACTAAACATCAAAATGCATCATCTAATTCATCATCAAAGTTTCCTAAACTGCACAATGCATCAGCAAAATTATAATAGTGTAAACAACACAATGCATCAGCAAAATCAAAATAATGTAAACAGGACAATGCATCAGGAAAATCAAAATAATGTAAACAACACAAAGCATTAGCAAACCAAAATAATGAAACAGGACAATGCAAAAACACCACAAAAATAGGACGCACCAACGGAAGGCAATCTCGCATCTACAGTAAAAATTGCTAATGTGTCAAAATTATTGGAGGAAAAAAGAGACATCTACATGACCCAAAACGTTGTGGTAACATCAGGTGGGGTTAGCTTTGATATATGTAATAATGTAAACAACACAATGCATCATCTAAGTTGATAGCAAAATTCTTCATCGAAATTTCCCACACTGCTCATGGAATCACAAAAATTACCTAAAAGGCTAAAAGAGCAAAATGCATCATCAGAGTAAAATATATGTAAACAGTACAATGCATCATCCACTTTGGCTAAACAACAGAGAGCATTAGCTAGGTTGACAGAAAAAAACAAAAAAATCACCATCAAAAAGTCCTGAACATGACAGTGCATCAGAAAAATTACTACGTAAAAAGCATAACGAATCACCCAAATTACATAAGAAGCAGAATGCATCATCAAAAATACAAAAACATCGCAATGCATCATCACGTCTGGTTTGGGCAAAAACCCCAATCCACCAGATCTAACCTCATTGCAGTTGGTGAAGGTAGAACTTACCAAGGGGTTGACGAGTCATGATCACATGCAACAAGCGCCGCCTTAGATTAAGTCTCCATCCAAGCTATCGACGCGTTCAAAGCAGCCAGCTTTGAAGCCTCCGATGGTTCTCCTGACTGCGCCGCAAAACGCTCGAACACGCGCCAACACTTTCCAACAAAATGCCGCTTCAATACGAGCATTTGCCAGCGCCACAACGCCTGGGCCCGGCCTAGCCACCGCCTTCGCCTTTGCCTCCGCATCCGCTTTACATGTCTCCGCCGAAGCATGCAGAGCATCTGTCTCCGCTTTCCATGTATCCGTCGACGTAGTATACGCATCGAGCGACGCCGTTTTCATTTCCTAGAAAACCCATTAACTTACTCACATTGCAATCCCCAAATTAAGGTTATATCGAACAAAATGACCGATAAACCTATATACTCGCCGGAGGTTGGAGATGTACATACCTGCGAAGATCGGTGCGGTGGTGCTTGACGGAGGTGCGTCGGGGACGGGGGAGAACTCAGCGGGGACGATGGTGGCGCGTCCCAAGACGGCGGCGCGGAGAGGGACGACGGTGCGGTCATCGAACCTCGACGAACAGTATTTTGTATATATATATGGGAAGAAGAATAAAGTCTGGTCGAATGAGGCAGCGCGGCCGGCAGAGTACAACCGAAGGCTACTAGTACTACCTTGGAATATTGTAGTAATATAATATAATAAAATAATGTCCATGTTTAAACCACTCGTGTCAGTGTGCAAATTTAATGCATTCTGTGGAAATCGAAATAATGCTGTAAAAACTCTCATATAGCATGCACCAACACTTTCCAACAAAATGTCCCTTCAAGACCAGCATTGAGCGATCTCATCTCCATTTACTAGAAAAACCATTCACTTACTTACACTGCAATCCACAAATAAAGGTGTTATAACGAACAAAATGACGTATGCACCTCTACTTGCCGGAGGTTGGAGATGTACATACATGCGAAGGTCGGTGACGGTGGTGCGTCGGGGACGGGAAAGAGCGCGGCGGGGAGGATGGTGAAACGGCCCCAAAGGACGGCTCAGAGAGGGTCAACGGTACGGTGATCGAACCACGGCGGACAACCTTTTTATAGTAGTAATACCTCCATCCCAAAGCTTAACGCTAATTTTTTGAAATGTCAAACCAGGTAAAGTTTGACCAAACTTTTAGAATAATCTATCAAAAAATATAATGTTTTGTAGATACCGTACATAAAATAATTTCATTATCTATTTAATGATATTAATTTTTTATTTTGCATGTTACTGATATTTCGTAAAAGCTTAGTCAAACTTGACATAGTTTGACTTTCTAAAAATAATAAATCCTTAAGATTTAGAATGGTTGGCGTATATGTGTAGAAGACATTCTGGTTAAATGAGGCAGCGCGGCCAGCAGAGCACAAGTACAATAAAATACAATTGTTGCAAAATATCATCATATAAACAGATCGAACATTATGTCATAATGGAACAACCTAGCGATCAATATTACACACTAGTAGCAACACCACGTAACTGACTCAATAAATGTCATCCTCATAAGAGATCCCAAACTCTTCCCATAGGAACGTATCGCGGCCGCGCTGGTAATGGATGACTTCTCTTCTTCGTATCGTAAGGCGAGCTGAAGTTCAGGGTCATTGTAGGTGGCGCAGCTGAGTTTGGGTTTTGCGATGTAGGCGGGACACATGTAAGCTCGTAATGGAATTGTGTTTGGTGTTTTGTGCCGTTAATTGGGTGCTTAGAGCGTCCGTTCTGAAAGCTCTAGAGGTAGATGGATAAGTGCGGGAGCTGGCCGGTGAGTGTGTGGCGGGGTGTGGGTTTCAAATTTTGGATTGTGCGGGTATATAAATTTTGCCTACTGGTACAAATGTAGAGTAGTAATACCTCTATCCCAAATCTTAAGGCTTATATTGTAATTCTAAAAAGTCAAAATATATCAAGTTTGACCCAGTTTAACCAAAAAGCATTAACATGCAAAATACAAATTCAAAAAATCACTCCTTAAGCCTTAAGGTTTGGGATGGAGGTAGTAGTTTAGTACGGATAGTGAAAAAATATGCTCAAAATAATGAATTGACTACGTATACAGAGAGATGGTATTAAACACATGAACTAGGGAAATTAGTAACCGCAATCTTCAAATGCTATTAGCGGGCTACCAAATTCGTCATACTACTCTCTTCTTTTCTCTTTTTTTTGAATGAGGGAAGGGACCCGAAGGTCCCAGAACAACAAACAATTTACAATATACTACTTTGAGAAGGCAGTAGAAGAAGGATCCTGAAAGAACCAAAAGCTTTTATTATCCACAGCTGTTCAGCTCTTTTCCCTCTCGTGTAAGCTACCGCGCAATGATTATACTAATAGCCGGATTGTAGTACAACCATTCACGTAAACTTATGCGCCCTTCGTCATGTTAGCATCGTATCTCAGTGTGCAAGCAGTCTGCATGAATGAAATACTCCTAAGTACGTACGGTATTCCCTCAAAAGACACTCCACACGTGAGCTGACTATAGGATTCAAGAAATAGGCATCATGAACAAATTTCGAGGATGGCTATGATTTTTTTATTGAACACTTTGTTTTTGCAAAATTTCAACAATCAGTTGATGTTTTCCTTCTGAATACAGTAGTTTGTGTAGATTTAATAGAAGGAAACTTTGGACAGGTTTTCCATTTTTCGTAGCCCCTTGACAAAGTAAAACATACATTTGGTACTGTGTGCACCAATAAAATGAAAAGTTGATTTCTATTCTGGGGACTAAACAATTGGAAACTCGTTTTCTTATGCATACAAGTTTGAACCTCTAGCTCACAAAGTTGTTTGCCGTGACGAGATGCACATGCATGATGTTTGGTAGGATGAATTTTGCATGCCACCACGTTCACTTGGGCACAAAGTCAAGCAAACTCATACACATACAATAGCAAATTGTGAAGTGTTCTAATCGGATACATTCATATGCCTATGTTTCTATTTTTACAAGCAAATAAATAACATAGGATGACTCAATACACAAGTTACAAGTTGATCTCATTTTGAACTTTTTTTAAACTTCTTCTACTGTATTCAAATTTCATTAGAAGTAGTCGATCGATTGTACACGCCAATCGTATAGCCCGGTGGGTGGATTAGCATGAAGTTTGGTCATTGTGTTCTTGTTTGTTACCACCCTCGCAAGGCACGTCCAAGTATTTCCTGTCAGAATTTATGGCATGTATGTAGTTACATAACCTATATTATTTCATATTTGAGTTTAATTACTAGGCAAAAGCTTAAAAAAATCCATATATAGTTGCAAATTAAGATCAACAAATCCTTGAACCTATATCTACAAAATTGATGGCACTAACGCATCCTAGCAAGCTGAAAGCATGTCTGCCCTACTACTTGCAAAAGGTGAAATTATAACAATAATGTGCAACTTTTAAAATTTGGTAGCCCTACTTCACAAATAACACACATCTAGCCATTTTTGTACAGTAATAAAAAGGAAAATCATTCTTTCATGCATGCACATAATTGTTAGAATCTATTGTTTGTGAAGTTGATTACAATACGACCTCTTCCAAACTTGAGGTCATATGATAACTAAAAAGTTTTGTATGGCGGAATTTTGCATCAAAGTACATGCGCAGAATGATCACTTGTTGGCAGAAAGCCAAGCAAACTCATATTACTAGGTTTGTATTAATTTGTCCTAGAAATTTCACCATCACATATGATTTTGTGCGTGCGTTAATTTTACTTAAAAAATCTTCTTCCAAATTCAAATTTGCTTCAAACATCCCAAAGCCTGAATGGTTTTTTTGAAAGTTAAACCAAGTAAAGTTTGACCACACAATTATAAGAACTATCAACAAATATGATATTGTGTAGATACCATATGAAAACATATTTCATTATCTATCTAATGATATTGAACTTGTATTTTGCATGTTATTATTTTTTTTGGCAAAGAACAACAAGAAACAATGAAATTCCAAATATGTCCCTCCATTATGCAGTAAGGCCAAAGGTCCTAAACATATAACAGAAAAGGCAACCAGGTACTTCCACTACTTGGATACATCAATCTTAATATTAATGAAAGTTAAACTAACATCAGTAATCTACGCTAGAGCGGGGAAACTGTCTGGAATGGGCACGCCCTCTCGTGTGCTTCAAAATCGAACAGTGAGATCCAGCTTGCACAACCTTTGCTCTTGCACTGCAACGTATGTGGTGAGCAGGTTTTCAACACATGGGCAGTGCTTAAAGACAGCTCCCTGGTCGCACAGCGGGCACTTTGCGCCTGGTAGGTTCCCGGAGTAGGCACCGCATGGACCTCCATTCTCGCACACCAGGCACATTCCGTCCGACAGTTTCTCGGTGCAGGCGGGGCATGCAAAATGACCGGCATCCTTTGTCCCATAGCACTGGTAAACTGAAATAGTTTGATTCACTGTGACAGATAAGTAACATGAATCAAAGTTGTGAAGAACTTACATAATAGATGGGTGGGCGAATCGGCTGAGGACACATGATGCATCTTAACGATCCAAGGATGCTTCTGGCGATAGTCTGTCTCACCGTACCGGTTAGATCCTTGTTCGGTGGCAACTCCATCTTCTCCGGTATGGAAAAAAGCTACTCTATGAAATACGAAGGGATTCATGATTTGATCGTAGGGGCTGGACGGTTGGGCGTGTGAGGGTGGAGACTGGAACTCCGAAAGAGGATTCGGGATAAGAGGCTCTAAAGCGGTACATCCTATGGTGAGGGGGTCATCATGAGATGGGTGGGGTGGGGTGGGGTGAGAAGACATGTCTCACCATTTTTGGGTGATGTTGTCTGGTTTTCAGGGTTTGTGCTAGCCAGCGGAGGTGGATAAATTGGAGAGAGAGAGAGAGAGAGAGTCTGGATGCTCCCTGTCTTCTCTATTTTTTTGGCTGCTGGGATTTTGCTTCCTTACCGCACGGTAACTTGTACTGAAGTGTGGGACCTTCACGCATGGCAACCACACGTAAGTGACCTGATCTAGTACTACATAGGGAAAATACCAAACATGTCGTACCCAATACAACATATATAGAATGTTCTTTTACTATAGGATTTGCACTACAAGATTCATATAGAATATGTTCCTACGAATCAAAGAAGTAGTGTAGGAATAATCGTACATAATGACTACACAATTCCTATGAATCAAAGAAGCCCTAAAACAGATATACTACTTATTGTATTGAAATTATGGCAATTGAGTTTAATCATCCCAAGCTAAAAAATAGAACCATGTATAGCAGCAAATCGATACAAATCCTCAAGCCGACAAGATGGCCACCATGAAAAAAGGCCTACTACTTGCGATTCTAAAATTGTTGTAGTGTGCTATGTGCACCTTGTTTTGGCAGCCCTTTACACACAAAGAACACACCTTTTATTTCGCCAGGTTTGTGCACTAATAAAGTACTCCTACAGTACTAGAAAATTGATTGTTCTATTTTTAGATCTTAGCTGGAGCAGCATTTCGGCGGTTGCACGAAGCCGTGCTGGATGTTAAGCCTATTGAGGCAAGCCTGGTGGAAAGCATGCGCCACCTTAGCCTCATCGACGCGCCACTTCAATGCTGCGTCCCTGGGATTTGCCGCCGCCGCATTCTTAGCCTGCACGAAAGCTTGCAGAGCATCCTAGCATCTATAGAGTGCCGGGAACATCACGTTATATACGAGCTCCTTGGCGGTGTTGCTCCTGCAAAGGGCGTCGCTATGATGCGCTTCGAAAGAACGGCCTATCTCTATGGTAGGCACCGCCTAAAGTGCGGTTGGATTAGGCGGCTGGCCACAGGAGCTCCCTGCCTCCGCATCGTTCGCGCCGACCGGGAAGGGGATCTCACATGTTGGCAAAGAAAATCATGCGGCATGCGCGGGCGGAAAAGCCGGCCAGGGCCGAGCGGGCGTCGCATGCGGGGTTGCGTGGGAGCTCCCTGCCTCTATGTCCATCCGCCCGCACGGGAAGCGGATGGCGAGGGGCTCCACGGCCAGCATCGCTACTGCGGGCTGAACAACCGGTCAATGCAGAGCGGGCGGGTTATGCCTTGGTGCGCGATGGACGAAGCGAGGGTGGTGCTGATGCTCCGCTTCCTCATCGGTGGTAGGTATACGCGCGCGGTGACCAGAGCCAAATCGGAAGGCCATAGCTATATCGATTGGTCACTTAAGCTGGAGAGGTTACCATTTTGGGGGAGCGGAGTAAGAGGAAGTTGTTGCTTATAATAAGAATGAATATCTCGGGTTCACTGCCAAGTAGGGTCAAGACAGGGCAAAGTTGGTCAATGTCTAGGAAGTTGGAATCGTTTTGACCCCAATTTAATTACCTTGTGGTTCCTGTCCCACCTCTTCACTATCCCTCCCCTTGCCTCCTTTCATGTTTCATCTTAGTGCATCTTGTTTTGCTAGCATCTTCACAAAAATCATACATATTTGGCTGATTGTGTCATTGTGTGCACTAATAAAGTAAAAAAATTTATTATATGTGAATAAACGTTTAATACACTAGCTCGCAAAGATGTTTCTCAAGGCGATATGCACAATGCCTGCGAAAAAATGGGTCATGAAAACTAAATTTGGTGTTGATTTTTGCATGACATGTACTCACTTGTTTATGAAGCCAAGCAAACTCATACACTATACCAAAAAAATATTGTGAAAGAGTTCTTTTCATTATCCTTCATACCTGGGGTTCCTATTTTTACAAGTTACAAGTACTCACGCATGAAAATTTTGCAAAATATGTGCATTTTGGGTTGTCGCACATAAATGTGCTTTTACTTGTTTGCCACAAACCATTTT
Organism: Lolium rigidum; assembly: GCF_022539505.1. Classification (NCBI taxonomy): domain Eukaryota; kingdom Viridiplantae; phylum Streptophyta; class Magnoliopsida; order Poales; family Poaceae; genus Lolium; species Lolium rigidum. Next base: position 174,598,710 of record NC_061510.1, read on the forward strand.
TCATTTGTGGGGAAAACACGACACGATGGCCATTTCCAATGTTTCATGACTTATCTCAATGTGCATCCATATATACAATTTTTGTGCTAAATCCACTTAAATTCAAATTTGAACACTTGGTAGATGAAGTACATTTCAAAGAAATAACTAAAAAAATAAGGGGTGTGTGACCCGAATGTGTGGAGCCATGGTACAGTATATTCAAGTTGATAAACAAAGTCTAGACATATTCAAACCAGAAAAATCATTTATCTACCCCTAACCTTAAACTCTGTCTTATGAAGTTAAGCATGAAGAGAAGTGGTTTTGAGTTTCAAACATGGAAATTTGAAAAACCTCCCAAAAGCTTGATTTTGGAGTGACTAAGAAGGATCCATGCTTACTTTTCCATTTACATGTTTTAAACTTATTTAAATCTTGATCAAGACCAAGATTCAAAAGGGCATAAAAATTCAAAAAGAATCAAAAGGAATGAAAAACCAAAGAACATAGTCTTCTTACGTCATATAGTAAGCTAGCATTCAAGTTGATAAACAAGATCTGGACATATTCAAACCAGAAAAATCATGTATCTACCCCCTAACCCTAAACTCTGTCTTATGAAGTCAAGAATGCATGAAGAGAATTGGTTTTGGGTTTAAGCATTCAAGTTCATAAACAAGGTCTAGACATATTCAAACCAGAAAAATCATGTATCTAGCCCCTAACCCTAAACTTTGTCGATCATGAAGAGAAGTGATTTTGAGTTTCAAACATGGAAATTTAAAAAAGCTTCAAAAAGCTTCATTTTAGAGTGACTAATTAAGAAGATTTCAGGCTTTCCTTTTTATTTTCATGTTTTAAACTTGTTTAAATCTTGGTCAAACCTAGAATTAAAAATGAAAAACCAAAGCAAATAGTGTTCTTATGTCATATAGTAAGCATTCAAGTTGATAAATAAGGTCTATACATATTCAAACCAGAAAAAGCATGTATCTACCCCTAACCCTAAACTTTGTCTTATAAAGTCAAGCATGAAGAGAAGTGGTTTTGGGTTTCAAACATGGAAATTTCAAGAACCTCCCAAAAGCTTTATTTTATAGTGAATAAGAAGAATCCAGGCTTACCTTTTCATTTTCATGTTTTAAACATGTTTAAATCTTGGTCAAACCTATGATTTTACCAAGATTCAAATGGGCATAAAAAATAAAAAAATAAAAAAACCAAAGCACTGATACGTCCAATTTGCATCACTATTTTATATCATAATTTGCTGTTATTCATTGATATATTTCATATTGGGACACAATACTTATGTTATTTCATCTATTTTGCATGTTTCATCATTATTGGAGGATCAAGCACCGGAGCCGGGATTCCGCTGGAAAAAGCACCGTCGTAAAGCAATATTTTGGAAGATCACCTGTGGAAGAAAATTATACCAAAAATCCTATTTTTCAAGATGACGAAGGAAGCCGAAGGAGGAGCCAGGAGGAGCCGGGGTGGGCCCACACCCTAGGGCGGCGCGGCCCAAGCCCCGGCCGCGCCGCCACGTGGTGTGGAGGGCCCACGACCCCTTTCGCCTCCTTTTCATCGCGAAATCCTTCGTCCCGAAAACCTAAGCCGGAAGGGGTACCTCGCGAAGAGTTACAGCCGCCTCGCGGGGCGGAGAACACCAGAGAGAAAAGAGCTCTCCGGCGGGCAGGAATCCGCCGGGAAATTCCCTCCGGGAGGGGGAAATCGACGCCATCGTCACCGTCATCGAGCTGGACATCATCTCCATCACCATCATCATCATCTCCACCATCATCACCGCCATCTCCTCCGCAGCACCTCGTCACCGCCGTAGCAATTTGGGTTTGATCTTGATTGTTTGATAGGGGAAACTCTCCCGTATCTATTCATACTTGTTGTTGATGCTATTGAGTGAAACCATTGAACCAAGTTCATGTTCAGATTGTTATTCATCATCATATCACCTCTGATCATGTTCCATATGATGTCTCGTGAGTAGTTCGTTTAGTTCTTGAGGACATGGGTGAAGTCTAAATGTTAGTAGTGAACTATGGTTGAGTAATATTCAATGGTGTGATATTTAAGTTGTGGTGTTATTCTTCTAGTGGTGTCATGTGAACGTCGACTACATGACACTTCACCATTTATGGGCCTAGGGGAATGCATCTTGTATTCGTTTGCTAATTGCGGGGTTGCCGGAGTGACGAAACCTAAACCCCCGTTGGTATATCGATGCAGGAGGGATCGCAGGATCTCGCAGTTTAAGGCCGTGGTTAGATTTATTCTTAATTACTTTCTTGTAGTTGCGGATGCTTGCAAGGGGTATAATCACAAGTATGTATTTAGTCCTAGGAAGGGCGGTACATTAGCATAGGTTCACCCACACAACACTTATCACAACAATGAAGATTAATTAGCCGTATGTAGCGAAAGCATTAGACTAAAATCCCATGTGTCCTCGAGAACGTTTGGTCATTATAAGTAAACAAACCGGCTTGTCCTTTGTGCTAAAAAGGATTGGGCCACTCGCTGCAATTGTCACTCTCGCACTTTACATACTCGTACTTTATTCAACTGTTACATCAAAACCCCCGAATACTTGTTCGTGAGCATTTACGAGTGAATCCTTCATCGAAACCGCTTGTCAACACCTTCTCGCTCCTCGTTGGGATCGACATTCTTACTTATCGAAGATACTACGATACACCCCCTATACTTGTGGGTCATCAAGACTATTTTCCGGCGCCGTTGCCGGGGAGTGAAGCGCTATTGGTAAGTGGGATTGGTAAGGAAAACCTTTATCGTTGTGCTGATTTTATTTCTGCTCGTCGCTATAAGTCATTATGGAGAGATCTTCTCTTCATTTTCTATTTGGGAAATCTACTACTACTGCAACGGTAGTAGATGAGGCGCCAGTGAGGAAGTAATACCATATAAAATACCTATGAAAATTATTGAACGTGTTATGGATAACCGCTATGAAGGGGATGGAACTGTCCACCCCGGTGATCATTTACTCGTTTTTGCATGAATTATGCGGGTTATTCAAATGTGCAGGTATTGCTATGGATGAAGTGAGGAAGAAATTATTCTCCTTATCGCTGTCCGGTAAGGCGGCGCATTGGTATAAATTAATGGATAATGGGGATTCTCTTGAATGGAATGATATTGTGCCCCGGTTTTATTCTAAGTTCTATCCTCCAAGTGAAATTCATAAGGATCGGAATCGCATATATAATTTTTGGCCTCATGATGGAGAGAGTATTGCCCAAGCGTGGGGAGATTGAAGTCTTTAATGCTCAAATGCCCCATTCATGAGCTTCCCGGTAATGTTATTATTGATAATTTCTATGCAAGACTTTCTTTTCAAGACAAGACTTTGCTGGATACTTCATGTTCTGGATCATTTACACGCAATAAAGAAGAGTTTAAAAGGGACCTTCTTGATCGAATCCAAGAAAATACTGAAGGATGGGAGAACGACAAGGATAGAGAATCGGGATAATTTATGATTATAAATGCATTGAAGCTTTTATGGATACTCGATTTATTTCGTAATATGAGTGCTACATATGGTCTTGATTCTCAAGTCGCCGTAAATCTTTATAAAGCTTTTGCCTCTCATTATGAATTGCCTAAGAAGAATTTTGATAAGTATCATGAACCATACAAAGATAAAATTGACTCATCTATTAATAAGTGTGTTGTTATTGAAACTCGCCGATCGTGTCATTCCCGAAGCTTATATTGAAAAAACTCCTTTCCCCGCTAAAATGAAGGAGTACTCGTTATAAATAGTGCGGTTCATAAAAGTGAAAAGAAACCCGTAGAACCCGAAGAACAAATAAAAGTTGAACCTCGTTGTTGCAATAGTTAAAGATCTTGTGACTCGAAAATGTGGAAGATGGTCATATTATTTTCTCGTGAAGATGCTTCTAATATTGTTTCACATCCTAATAAACCCAAACAAGCTAGTGTTCCTATGATGTCCGTTAAAATTGGTGATCATTGCTATTATGGATTATGTGATATTGGTGCAAGTGTTAGTGCTATTCCGTATGAGCTTTACACGGAGATTATGCACGAAATTGATTCTTGTGAACTTGAAGATATTGATGTGGTCATTCAGCTGGCTAATAGAGAAACTATTTCACCAATTGGTATTGTTCGAGATGTGGAAGTCTTATGCGGTAAGATTAAATATCCCGCTGACTTTTTGGTACTTGGTTCTCGTCGCTAGTGATTATTGTCCTATTATTTTTGGTAGACCTTTTCTAAATACTTGTGGAGCTATTATAGATTGCAAGAAAGAGAAAATTTTGACTAAATTTGCTGGTGAATCTTATGAGTTTAACTTCTCTAAATTTACTAAAACTCCTTATAAAGCTGATTTGCCTAGTAATGATTTTAAAATGGAGCAATGTGCATCTATTGTTCTTGTTCCTAACAATCCTTTGCAAGCAACATTTGGAGGATAGCGAGAGTGAAATTTTTAGGAAAGAAAGAGATGAACTTGAGGAAATTTTTCTTCGCCAACCTATTCTCAAGCATGATTTACCGGTGGAAGATTTGGGTACAACACCGCCACCAAAGGAAGATCCTGTTTTTGATTTAAAGCCTTTACCCGATAATCTTAAATATGCTCATATTGATGATAAGAAAATATATCCTGTTATTATTAGTTCTAAGCTTTCGTAGTTTGAAGAAGAAAGGTTATTGGGAATATTGAAGAAACACCGAGGAGCTATTGGCTACACTCTTGATGATTTGAAGGGGATTTCTCCATCTATTTGCCAACATGCTATTAATATGGAAGATGATGCAAAGCCTCGTTGTTGAACCTCAGCGTCGTCTAATTCCGAAGATGAAGGAAGTGGTAAGGAATGAGGTATTACGACTTCTTGAAGCTGGTATTATATATCCTATTGCCGATAGTAGATGGGTTAGTCCCGTGCATTGCGTTCCCAAGAAAGGAGGTATGACTCGTTGTGCCTAATGATAATGATGAGCTCATTCCTCAAAGAGTAGTTGTAGGGTATAGAATGTGCATTGATTTTCGAAAAGTTAATAAAGTTACTAAGAAAGATCATTACCCTTTACCATTTATTGATCAAATGCTAGAAAGATTGTCTAAAAATACTCATTTTTGCTTTCTTGATGGATATTCTGGGTTTTCACAAATTGCTGTTAAAGCTAAAGATCAAGAGAAAACCACCTTTACTTGTCCCTATGGAACTTATGCTTATAGGCGTATGCCTTTTGGTTTATGTAATGCTCCTCCTACCTTTCAAAGATGCATGTCTGCTATTTTTCATGGTTTTTGTGAAAGTATTGTAGAGGTATTCATGGATGATTTTTCCGTTTATGGGAATTCTTTTGATAGTTGCTTGCGAAACCTTGATAAAGTTTTGCAGAGATGTGAAGAGACTAACCTTGTTCTTAATTGGGAGAAATGCCACTTTATGGTTAATGAAGGAATTGTATTGGGACATAAAATTTCGAGAGAGGTATTGAAGTTGATAGAGCTAAAGTTGAAGCAATTGAGAAGATGCCCTATCCGAGGGATGTTAAAGGTATTCGTAGTGTTCTTGGTCATGTTGGGTTTTATAGGAGATTTATTAAAGATTTCTCCAAGATTTCAAAGCCTCTTACTAATCTTCTTCAAAAAGATGTACCATTTGTTTTTGATGATGATTGTAAGGAAGCTTTTGAAACTCTTAAGAAAGCCTTAACAACTCGCTCCTATAGTTGAACCCCCGACTGGAATTTACCATTTGAAATTATGTGTGATGCTAGTGATTTTGTCTGTAGGCGCTGTTCTTGGACAACGAGTAGATAAAAAACTGAATGTTATTCATTATGCTAGTAAAACCCTTGATGCTGCTCAAAGAAATTATGCTACAACTGAAAAGGAATTATTAGTCGTAGTCTTTGCTTGTGATAAATTCAGATCTTATATTGTTGATTCAAAAGTTACTATTCATACCGATCATGCTGCAATTAGATACCTTATGACAAAGAAAGATGCTAAGCCGAGGCTTATTAGATGGGTACTTCGTTGCAAGAATTTGATTTACATATTGTAGATAGGAAAGGTGCCGATAATCCTGTTGTCGATAATTTGTCTAGATTGGAAAATATTGCTTATGATCCTGTTCTCGTTAATGATAGTTTTCCAAATGAACAATTGGCTGTAATAAAGGTGAGCTCGCGAGACAGTCCTTGGTATGCCGATTATGCTAACTTTATTGTTTCCAAGTACTTGCCTCCAACCTTTTCAGCTCAAGCAAAGGAGGAAATTCTTTTATGATTTGAGGCATTATTTCCGGGATGACCCACACTTATATAAAGAAGGAGTGGATGGTATTATGCGAAGATGTGTTCCCGAATATGAACAACAAGAGATATTGAGTAAATGTCATGGCGAGTGCTTATGGAGGACATCACGCCGGAGATAGAACCGCGCAAAAGGTTCTACAATCAGGTTTTTATTGGCCAACTCTCTTCAAAGATGCAAGGAAGTTTATTTTATCTTGTGATGAATGTCAAAGGGTTGGTAATATCTCCAGACGCAATGAAATGCCAATGAATTATACTCTTGTTATTGAACCGTTTGATTGTTGGGGATTTGACTTCATGGGACCTTTTCCCTCTTCGGAAGGTAACACTCATATACTTGTTGCTCGTTGATTATGTTACTAAATGGGTGGAAGCTATACCTACAAAAAGTGCCGATGGTGAGACCTCTTTAAGAATGCTTTTAGATATTATTTTTCCTAGATTTGGAGTTCCTAGATATATTATGACCGATGGAGGTTCTCATTTTATTCATGGAGGTTTTAGAAAGACTCTTGCTAGGTATGGTATTAATCATAGAATTGCTTCGCTTATCACCCTCAAAGTAGTGGTCAAGTAGAATTATCAAATAGAGAAATTAAATCTATTTTGGGAAAGACTCGTTAATAAATCTAGAAAGAATTGGACTAGTAAATTGAGAGATGCACTATGGGCTTATAGAACTGCTTATAAAAACCCCATGGGAATGTCACCTTATAAAATGGTTTACGGAAAAGCTTGTCATTTACCTTTAGAGCTAGAACACAAAGCTTATAGGGCCGTTAGAGAATTAAATAAAGATCCTAAACTTGCCGGTGATAAGAGGTTGTTACAATTAAGTTCTCTAGATGAATGGAGAAGTGAAGCTTATGAAAATGCTAAACTCTTTAAAGAAAAAGTTAAAAAATGGCATGATAGGAGGATCATCAAAAGAGAGTTTAATATTGGGGATAAAGTCCTATTGTATCGGTCTCGTCTCGGATTCTTTGCAGGGAAATTACTCTCGAAATGGGAAGGACCATATGTTGTCGAGGAGGTGTATCGCTCAGGAGCAATCAAGATTAGCTCTCTCCAAGGCAATGCTACGCAAGTGGTGAATGGACAAAGACTCAAGCATTATATCTCGGGTGATTCTTATAATGTTGATGTTGATATTATTCAAGTGGAAACACCGGAAGCTTTCATCAAAGGACAAACCGACGATCCGCCGTAACTCGACTTTGAATAGGTAACAAGATCGGTAATGAAAAGTACGCAATTTATTTTCCGAACTATATTTTTGCTGTTTTTGGAAAATATGAGAAATTACGAGTTCGAAACGGAGTGGAAAGGACGCACGAGGGCGTGGCACCATAGGCCGGCGCGGCCCGACTCGGGCCCGCGCCGACCTATGGTCTGGCCGCCCCGTCGCCCCTTTCCGACTCTGGTTCGATCTGGTACTTTCCGTTTGTCGAGAAAATTTTTGCTATATAATCCCCCGGACTCCTGGAGGTCCGTATATCGTGTTCTCGACGTGTTTTGTTTCGAGTTATTTCTGCCAGGATTTGCTTCGGATCTAGAGCCACCATGTCTTCGTCGGAAGCTCCGAAGGACAACTCCAGCAAGGATGTTGGCAACTTGTACATGGAGGAGCTGAAGATGCACCCCAAGGAGTTGCTGCTCGTTGAAGGAGAACTGCAGGTCAAGGATGTCCAGGGTCCTAAAGGAGAAGGCAGCCTGGAAGACAGGATGGAGAAGCTAGAACAAGAGGTTTTCAAGTACAAGAAGATGGCTGAGCGTGAGGTGGATATCTTCCACAAGATTGTGTCCGAACTCATTGCTGAACATGAGAAGGAAACTGGAAAGCTTTGGAGCGACATCCTCTCACTTCACGACACCACCAACAAGCTCCAAGCACAACTCTATGACGTTCAGAATCAAAACTGTGAGTATGAAAACAGGTTTAAATACATAAGCCGTGCTGCCAGTTTCAGGATTCCCGAGACCAAGATGTCGTTTCTTGATGGAGAGCCTCTTCCTTGGAAGTCTGATGACGGGAATTCATCACCACCATCGCCGAAGGAGTAATTCATCATCGGTATTGGCATCCCCTTGGTTTGTTCCAAGCTTGGGGAGTGCCGCGGTATCACATTATCACTACCTTTTACTTTTATTGTCAAGTAGTGTCATATCATGAATAGGGAAGTTATCATATGAGATGGGTTGCGTTTGGAAGTATCTCTCCTTTAGTTGTCTATGTATCCCTTGGTGTGAGTTATCGATATGGAATATTAATGAGAAGTCTTATCATTTACATATTGCACATCTTATTTTAGTTTGCATTCTCTCGCTATATGATTCGTCTTGTTGTTAGTATAGGTATCACTTTGGGAGCATTGAATAAATCTATTTGGTTTTGGCAAACTTAGCATTGGTCAATAACAACAACACTTTGAGGTTTAAATAGAAAAGAGAAATACATGTAGATGTTTCATTGTCTTTCTTGTTAGCTCATAGCTTATTATTCTGAAGTTAAGATTGTTTGTGCTTACAAGGAAGATGCATGATTGTTTCTATAACATGTATATTTGTTTGTTTCCCTCGACTCTTATGCTTGCTAATTAACCTTGCTAGCCAAAGACTTGTACCGAGAAGGAATACTTCTCGTGCATCCAAACCTTCAACCAAACCTATGTCATTTGTGTCCACCATACCTACCTATTACATGGTATTTTCTCGCCATTCCAAGTAAATACTTCATGTGCTACCTTTAAACAATTCAAAACTTAGTATCTCTTATTTGTGTCAATGTTTCATAGCTCATGAGGAAGTATGTGGTGTTTTATCTTTCAATCTTGTTGGGCAACTTCCACCAATGGACTAGTGGCTTCATCCGCTTATCCAATAATTTTGCAAAAAGAGCCGGCAATGGGATTCCCAGTCCCAAATTAATTAAACTAAATAGACACTCCTCCATGGTATGTGATTGATGGACGGCACCCGAAGTATTCGGTTAGCCATGGCTTGTGTAAGCAAAGGTGGGGGGAGTGTCATCATCATCATAAAGCTAAAATAAAAGGCGCTCCTTCATGGTATGAGATTGTTGGCAGGCACCCGAGGATTCGGTTAGCCATGGTTTGTGAAAGAAAGGTTGGAAGGAGTGCCACACGAAATGAAAATATTATGGGAGCCGCTCTTAGGAGGTTGTCTGGCAAGGGGGTTAGAGTACCCGCTACCGGTCGTTGACAACAACAAACACCTCTCAAAACTGTTACTTTTATTATCTCTATATGATTTCAAAACTCGAAAGAGCTCTAGCACATGATTTAATCCCTGCTTCCTCTCGCGAAGGGCCTGTCTTTTACTTTATGTTGAGTCAGTAAACCTATTTCCCTCCATCTCAAGCAAGCATTTGAGTAGTTGTGATCAAACCATTATATTGTGATTTGCTTCATCATGTCTTTTATTCTTCCTTGTTTAGTACAAGTTTTATCTGAATGAATATAGCTTTGCAAGTTATCAATGATCATGAGAGGACCATTATGATTGAGTATGCAAGTTGTGCCTTATAAACTTTAGTATGAGAGCGCTGCTCAATGAGATAAATATAATCCGTTAATTGTTCTCTCGACCAAGAACGAAGTTTGCCATCACCAATGATGATTTCTTATGCACCTTTACTTGTGATTACCTTATACTTGTTTCAATATGAGTTATAAGAGATTGTTTACTATAATGTCCTGTGTGAATGAATATGATGCTTCTTGTCCGTATTGTATTTATCGACTCTTCACTCCATAAACATGTGGTCATGTCTATCGAGTTCGGTTCGCTTGGGGACAAGCGAAGTCTAAGCTTGGGGGAGTTGATACGTCCAATTTGCATCACTATTTTATATCATAATTTGCTGTTATTCATTGATATATTTCATATTGGGACACAATACTTATGTTATTTCATCTATTTTGCATGTTTCATCATTATTGGAGGATCAAGCACCGGAGCCGGGATTCTCGCTGGAAAAAGCACCGTCGTAAAGCAATATTTTGGAAGATCACCTGTGGAAGAAAATTATACCAAAAATCCTATTTTTCAAGATGACGAAGGAAGCCGAAGGAGGAGCCGAGGAGGAGCCGGGGTGGGCCCACACCCTAGGGCGGCGCGGCCCAAGCCCCGGCCGCGCCGCCACGTGGTGTGGAGGGCCCACGACCCCTTTCGCCTCCTTTTCATCGCGAAATCCTTCGTCCCGAAAACCTAAGCCGGAAGGGGTACCTCGCGAAGAGTTACAGCCGCTCTCGCGGGGCGGAGAACACCGGAGAGAAAAGAGCTCTCCGGCGGGCAGGAATCCGCCGGGGAAATTCCCTCCGGGAGGGGGAAATCGACGCCATCGTCACCGTCATCGAGCTGGACATCATCTCCATCACCATCATCATCATCTCCACCATCATCACCGCCATCTCCTCCGCAGCACCTCGTCACCGCCGTAGCAATTTGGGTTTGATCTTGATTGTTTGATAGGGGAAACTCTCCCGGTATCTATTCATACTTGTTGTTGATGCTATTGAGTGAAACCATTGAACCAAGTTCATGTTCAGATTGTTATTCATCATCATATCACCTCTGATCATGTTCCATATGATGTCTCGTGAGTAGTTCGTTTAGTTCTTGAGGACATGGGTGAAGTCTAAATGTTAGTAGTGAACTATGGTTGAGTAATATTCAATGGTGTGATATTTAAGTTGTGGTGTTATTCTTCTAGTGGTGTCATGTGAACGTCGACTACATGACACTTCACCATTTATGGGCCTAGGGGAATGCATCTTGTATTCGTTTGCTAATTGCGGGGTTGCCGGAGTGACAGAAACCTGAACCCCCGTTGGTATATCGATGCAGGAGGGATCGCAGGATCTCAGAGTTTAAGGTTGTGGTTAGATTTATTCTTAATTACTTTCTTGTAGTTGCGGATGCTTGCAAGGGGTATAATCACAAGTATGTATTTAGTCCTAGGAAGGGCGGTACATTAGCATAGGTTCACCCACACAACACTTATCACAACAATGAAGATTAATTAGCCGTATGTAGCGAAAGCATTAGACTAAAATCCCATGTGTCCTCGAGAACGTTTGGTCATTATAAGTAAACAAACCGGCTTGTCCTTTGTGCTAAAAAGGATTGGGCCACTCGCTGCAATTATTTCTTTCGTACTTTACATACTCGTACTTTATTCAACTGTTACATCAAAACCCCCGAATACTTGTTTGTGAGCATTTACAAGTGAATCCTTCATCGAAACTGCTTGTCAACACCTTCTGCTCCTCGTTGGGATCGACATTCTTACTTATCGAAGATACTACGATACACCCCCTATACTTGTGGGTCATCAAGCACGTAGTCTTGTTATGTCATATAGTAAGCATTCAAGTTGATATAGTCCAGGGATGAACTACTCACGCATCACTTCGGAGGCGGGCATGACGATCTAGATGCCTCCGGTGATGATTTCCCCCTCCGGAAGGATGCCGGGAAGAGCTTCAGAACCCCCCGAGATGGGTTCTGCAATGGCGGCCGCGACAGAACTTTTCGTGGATGGAGGCTCGGGTATTTAGGGTTTCCCGAGATCGTGATTAAATAGGCGGAGGAGGCGAGGTCCGTGGCCGCCTGGGGGGCCCACACCACCCCTAGGCGTGGGCCACACCCAGGCCACACCATTGGGTGTTCTGGCCGCCCTGTGGCGCCACTTCGCCCCCCTCCGAACATTGTATTCGTTTCGGTAAAATATTGACTTTGGCTTTTGTTTCCTCCAATCTCGAGAATATTTCCTATACAATTTTTCTGAAATACAAAAACAGCAGAAAACATGGAACTGGCACTATGGCATCTTGTTAATAGGTTAGTGCCGGAAATCATATAAAGGTGCATCGAAGTGATATGAATTGGTGTAAAACAAGCATGGAGCATAAAAAATTATAGATACATTTGAGAAGTATCATTACCTCACCACTTAAATGGAATGAGTTACCACAACACGCTCATGTCTACAACTAAACAAGGTGTGTGTTGCACCAATAGGGTAGAAAAGCATATGTGCAGGCAACCCAACAATGGGGCCCGTATTCCCTATCCGGTGCATAAAATGGCTTCGCGGGCTACTAAACAACATAGTTTTTCTGGTGGTCCGTCTTAGGGCATATCCAACGGGGCGACCGTTTACGTCCTGATGACCCACAAGTATAGGGGATTGCAACAGTCTTCGAGGGAAGTAAAACCCAAATTTATTGATTCGACACAAGGGGAGGTAAAGAATACTTATAAGCCTTAACAACTGAGTTGTCAATTCAGCTGCACTGGAAAAGCACTAGTAACAAGGGTGATGTGAAAGTAGCGGTGATATAAGAGCGATAATGACGGTAACACGACAGCGATACACGAGTAATATGAGAGCAATGGCACCGAGAAAATAGTTGATACTACTTCCAATGACATGTAGAACGAGTATATGATGATGAAAGATGGACCGGGGTTCCCAGCTATCTACACTAGTGGTAACTCTCCAATAACAAGTGTTGGGTGAACAAATTACGATCGGGCAATTGATAGGATTGAAATAGCATTAAGACAGAACATCAAGATCATTAATCATGTAGGCATGTTTTCCATATATAGTCATACGTGCTCGCAATGAGAAACTTGTACAACATCTTTTGTCCTACCAGCCGGTGGCAGCCGGGCCTCTAGGGAATCTACTGGAAATTAAGGTACTCCTTTTAATAGAGCACCGAAGCAAAGCATTAACACTCCGTGAAAACATGTGATTGCGGTGACCCAGCGTACCACTGCATGGTGTAGTACACAAGTCGTTGACATAACACAAGTGAAACACCGTTCCACTCATATTACATCTCTCAGAGTGGTACAACAGAAACATATGCGAGTCCAAGGTATGTCTATAGAAGTACACACGAACTCGTTTACATAAGATCCACACAGCCTCCTACTTTACAGTGAGGTAAAACTTCAAATAAAGCTCCAGAAGAACGACCCGTAGTCTATCTTATTGCTAACTCAAGATTATGAGCTACTTGGCTTGCTATAGAAATCTAGCTACCTAGGTGCTAGGATTAGGGAAAGGTTCCCTTTTATTACTAGTCTAGGTTTCCACTTTTAGCCGATGCGAAGTTGACTCCATTGACTTCTTTGACTGGATTCTTCATCTGGTTGCGGTTGACTCCTTTGTCTTCGAGTTCCACGGTAGTTTCTCCTTCGGTGCCTTGATCTAAGAAGGGGGTTCAAATGGGATAGAATGAGTACGAGCGTACTCAGCAAGTTCATATTAGGAAATAGGTGTATCATGCACTAGCTACAGCCATAGACCAGAAAGTCATGGCCAATGCAAGTTTTCATAAACATTTCTTCAAAAGGTTTATTTTATTCTGAAAACTATGCCCGTCGGTCTTCACAGAGTTGACTAGAACTTCGTGGAGTTCCTTTCCGCCGCGTTCGCAGTTCCCTTCCCGAACAGGGAGTGACAAGTCACAATTCTTGATACCCTCTGCAGAGGTGCGTTACTTTACCCCACAAGAGATCTTAACCATGTTGCCGGCCGAGAGTATGTCCCCGTCCACACTTCCTTTGGTGTGAGGCCCAGTATAAGATCCAAGCCAATCACTGCCTTCTCCGCGACCCTGCAAACCCACCCTTTTGTCCGACCGTACACCCCCAGTAGACTTCTCCCGATAATACGGCTTTACTCACGGTGTACTCCGGACAATCCATCATAGATCGTAGATCTTATCATCACTAATGGATGGGGATTTAAAAGGATTTCCCAACCTATTGCGGCAGTGCCTCCAACACCCCACCGGCTCTCCGATCCGTTGGCGTGCAGAAGGGAAAAGATACAGCTGACTTCCCGCAGGCCATTATAGATCTTATGGATAACGCGATATGTACGGCGCTAGAATCACCTGGACGGCATTGGTACTTAGTCCTAGATGAGTAGTACCCATGCAATGGAACCTCCACCATATCAACACATACCATGGTTCCATTGCCCACCACATAGTCATATTCATAATTGTAAAATAATACTTTGCTTTTCAATGCATGAGTGATAAGTATAGTACTTTGCATATAGTTTGATACAAATAATCAAATGACATGAGCAAGCGATGAACTTGCCTTTCTTGATCGCAAGATTATGCGGCAAAAGCTTCGATACGTGATAACTCCAAATTCTGAAATACCATCATCGTCCGGTAAGGACAATGTTTAAAGAACCGGCAAAGATGCTATAATGCATAGTATGAGATGCAATCGTCCCGAGCGTAACCTAACCTCGATGATTTAGGATGTATGAGTTGTAAAGATTTCTTTAGGGTTGGTTGCACTTTTAGAATGGTTCTCAAACAAGGTTCTTATTAGGGTTTGGTTATATTAGCATCATAACCAAGTGATATAAGACATCATAACAATCATACACATAAAGAATAGTGGTGGAATAATATGTAAAGAACAATTGTCAATTTTAAGTTCTACGAACATGGTTGATGATTACTTATACTATATTTCAAAAGAATAACTTTTGAAGAACATGTTGTTTAAGAAATAAGAAGTATTTCAAAGAAGGATAGGGCTTCTAAGGTTTGATTAACATTTGTACTTCAAAAGAATAACTTTTGAAGAACAGGTTAAAATAAGAATATGAACTACTTTAAATAGGAGCTAAGTGCTATTAGGGTTTACTAATAGGACTGGTTGGTGCTTAAGTAGAAGTGATCCACATGTAGCAAGTATTAGTAGGTTTATTACTATGGTTTCTCCTAAGCATCATATCAAAGGATGGTTATCAAGGTGTTGCTATGAGTTAGGGTTGTTTACTATGATTTCATATTTGCTTTACCAAATAATCTCTAATAGTTTCTAAGCTAAGTGGTTTATCATTTCCTAAGTAAGGTTTAGTTGGATAGGAGCATGTGATGTGATTTGCTACACAAAGTTGATACTAGGGTTTATCATTATGGTTCTACTAGGGTTTAATGATTGAGGTTGATCTTAATGGTATGTTATATAGGATAGTGATCATTGGTACTAATTCAATTAACAAGTTAGGGTTTATACCTAGGTGACATTAGTGGATCATATAGGTTTTAATTAAGAATAGGAACATGAAATGACAATCTCATGTGACTTGGTCTATGCTAAGGGATCATAAGCATGCATTCATTGGTTACTTATCAAGGTTCTACAAGTAAAGTTGAAATTCACATGATCACATGTGATAAGCAACTAGGGTTTTAGAGTTACTATTAAAGTGTAATGATCACATGGGTTAAATCCTTAGGGTTTTAGGTTTGCAACTACTATGGATGAACACATGAAATAATGAGATCAATGTCTTACTTAAATTAAAACAAGGGTTTCTAAATTATGGTACAACTCCTAGAATGCTGATTAATAATAGAGTTGTGGTTACTAATTACTTTGAATCAAAATTAGAAATGGTTTGACATTTTATTAATTTTCACAAGATTTAATAATTAGAGCAACTTCTATTTAGGTTTCATTAAGAATAAGGGTTTAATAATTGTTGTTAGGGTTTAAAATAATTAACTTGTTAACTAAAGATGTTTAAGTAACTAAGTTTTGGATTTACCAAAATAATATTGGCTTATAATATTTTCTTGAGTTATTACTTATTTAAAGAAAATGGTAAATGGTAATTTGCAAATTAGGGTTTATGAATTACCACTAATAATTAAGTTAATGCAAATATGGTAAATAAAATTAATCCTAACATTTTACTTAGTTACTGAATAGTTAAAATTTAATTTTTATAACTTCACTAATTATTGAATTCAAATGGTATTTTAAATAATTGAAATGGCATAATTGACAAAGTTAAAAATAAGTGAATTTTTATTTTGACACACATTTTTGTTTTATATTTTATTTGAATAGAGTTTATTTTTGTGAACATTTTGATATATTATTCATAATTTTCTGAGTTGATATGAATTTTCTAGAATTTTGCAAAGTCTCAGCAATTTACTGGAATTTGAAATAAACCTAAATAACTATTCACACCCGGGATAGATCTAGCCAGAGCCATTGACAGGTGGGGTCATTGACTAGTCTCCTGCCTCGTTGGCAGCTGACCAAGTCAACATGACCAGCGGGTCCACCTCCACGTCACCTCGCCGGAGCGCCGGCGATGCTCCGGTGAGCGACGGACGGGACGCCAGAGACCCCCAGAGACCACAAAAATTAGTGTGTTCGATCCCTCTCCTCACTCCGAGCGAAACGGTACCCTCGGCACCATCAAATGGTCACCGGAGTTACTCCGGTGAGCACATCTGCGGCGGCGTTGGCCGGTCGAATGATGAAACCGAGCTACAAGACACTAAATGACGCAAACAATAGGTCTGGAGATGCGCAATGTTACCCTGATCTTGATGGTGTGGTCGGCGAGGTGGATCCTGGACGGAATCGAGCACGAACTCGCCGATACCGCCATAGTACACCGAAAGGGAAATGCCAAATTGGATTGATCCAGGGCTCCCCGGATGCGTGGCTTTGCCAGTAGAACGACGACATCGAGGCGCACCTCCTCGACCAAACGGTGAGCTCAGGGGTGGTTTCTATGGTCGGATTCGTGATGAACTCCGGCGACGGTGATTGGATGATGGTGAGAATTAGAGGGCGACTGAGAAGGAATGGCTGGGCGGCGAGACATTAGGGTTTCAATGCGGAGCTCAGGGCGTATTTATAGGCCACGACGAGGTCTGGTTCGCTCTCTCGTCGGCGGCAATGGCCGAGATGCTTGGCTGGTGATGGAGATGAATTGGGCGCGAATCTTGGCGCGATTTGGATAGGCTCGGACGCGAGAAACTTGTACGAAATTCAGAGATGGTCTGCGACGTCCGGCGGCGTGCTTATCCTCGTCGAGGACGTGGCCGAGCTCCGCCTCTGTGCTGTCGACGACGGGGAAGAAGACGATCTCGTTTTTCTTCTCGCACGATTCTTAAAGCAATCGAATCGGTATGTGGCTTTGGGCTGGGCTGTGTCTGGGCTGTGTCGGCCTGCTTCGGCTGGTGTGGTGTTGGGCTGTGACGAAGTGGTGCTGGGCTGATGCTGTGCTGAGGTCCACCAGGTAAGTTTCCCTCCACTTTTTATTTCAAATTTTCATTTCCTTTTTCTGTTTTTATTTACTGGTTTGAATTCAAATTGAATTCTGTTTTGTTTTACGAGTTCTAAAATATTTGAACATTAATATATTTTGATAATGATGCTTGCCGTATTGTTTTGTTGTTAAATAACCATTTTATAATTGATAAATTTTTGTTCTCATGAGGCACAAGTTAAAAGTGCAAATAGATATGAATTTTAGGGTTCAATTCCATTACTTTAAATTTAAGAATCAATTCTATTTTAAAAGATCTGAAATTGAGAACATGTGCATGGTGAACATATTATATTTTGCAAGTGTTTAACCATATTGATTACTCACATATAAATTAATTATGGCTAGAGTTTAAATTACATGATAATGAGAATGAGATGAATTCATCATTTTATGTGAAGGATTATTTCTTAGGGTTTAAGAAAATGGTTGAACATTTTATGTTTGTTAATCTTGGTTAGCAAATTTCTAACTTGAATCATTTAAAATGGATCCAAAGCTCATTATGGTTAATTCATTTGTTAAGGTGATGGTTCAAACTAGGATACATTTTCCTATTTGGTTAACTAAGCAAGTACTTGGTATACCAAATAGAATTGGATATTGGTTTTACTCTTCTTACCAAATGGCATTTAGTCCATAAGCATATATGGCTTGATTTATTACTTGTGATCCATGATTCACAAGTGGGGACATAATATTTTATGTGGGTTGGATCCTATAGGAAATGGTTTAGGGTTTTGGGAATACTTCACTAATTGAAGTATAAATAGGCATGAGGCATGGCAGGGTTCTACTTCTAATCCAAAGTGATACTTAGATTGAAATACAAAGGTGATCTAGGGTTCTAGTGGTAAGTTTTATTTGAAAGCGCGAAAATTCCCCGGATTTTCTATGCATGAATGAAATACACACTTTGGTGTCTTCTCATTTTGTAGCCTCTAAACCTGGGATATTACAGCCTCTCCCCCTTAAACTGAACTTCATCCCGAAGTTCGAACGCTCTCATGTTTCGGAATGTTGAAATGTCTTGAGCAGATCACAATCCTTTCAAACTCCCTAGTGATCTCATTAGATATAATTGAATATATACCTTGTCTAGATCCTTCATGGAGTCTTCTAATGTCTGGCACTGATACTTTCTTCAATTCTATGATTTCTTCCAACACTCTAAGCTTATAGGCTTACTATCCAAAAATTCTTGGATTAAGACATCTTATTGTGTTAATGGACTTTCCTAATGGTTGTGGTGACATCTTCCTATTTGGGTACTCAAAGCTTGGTTCTACCAATTGCGGTAATCCAGCTGCAGTGTAATATGGCACTACGATTTACCAGCTGCGATACTCAAACCTTAATTTTAAAAGATTTATTTAAGGTAGGGTATTGTTTTCCCTTACTACCATAACGAAAGTAATGGTACTTGGTAAGATATTACAATAGGCATGGTCCTGGTTGTTTAGTCCTACGAATGGATTAGACTCATTTAGTCCATCCAATCATGGCTTCTAGTTTTAAGCTAGTTATCTTCCTTTTGGGTTCTTTAGGTTCCATGAAAGGAATCTTTCTAATAATCATTAGTTTTGGTATAGTCAAACCCTTCGATCTTTTGTTTTCTTAGGCTTTGATTGTCCTCCGATATCTTCTTCATCCAACTTCATTTTCTAATACTTACTTAAGTTCTCTTGGTTTTGAGTAATTACAATTACCCACTTAAGTTAAGGTCTAACCCTTACTTCTTCGATACATAAACCTCGGCTTCTGGTCTGACAATCTCCTGAGAGTACTTTTATATGGGTACTTCCCAACAACCTTATAAAAATAAGATCGGACTTCCTCTCGGTTCAGACCTTTTTCTCCGTCTATCATACTCCAAATCATAATTTTAATACTTCTCCTTCAACCTTCCTCTCCCCCTTGGAGTTTACTAATGATCTTCAAACTTCCTTTCTTCTAATCATTAAACTCCAAGGTTAGAAGTTTAGTCTTGGTCTAACTTGTAGTTTGTACTTCTCTAGAGTCTCACGAAGAATTATTTGTGGTGTATCCACTCACTTGTGGGTATCCATTATGAATCCTCCAATTAAATTTTTTTTACCAGCTACGAGATACCAGCTGTGAAATACTAGCTGCGGAATCCCCCTTTCTTTTAGGTAAAGAAATGTTCGGATCGTGGCTATCCGGTACCAAGTTGCAGACTACCTAGTACCGGATGTATCTTATTGGATACCAGTCTGTGGCTATGTTGTGGTTGTCAATATCTACCTACCAGCTGTGGCTACTTACATAGCTTTAGTTAAGATATACCTCACTTAACATTCTTTCTCTTCATGGTTATCCTATATCAGTTGCGGTCTTATCATACCAGCTACGACTTCACTTGTCTATTTTCCTTCTTCCAGGGTTTGTTTTGCAAGAAACCACTTGTTGACACTATGAAAATAGTATTGTAAGTGACTTCACTTGCATTCCCCTTCTTCCATAATGAATATGGCTCTACTTCTACTGCCCCATATTCACTATTTTTCTCACTTTTATGGTACTTCCATGTTGAAATAATCCTTGGTTAAGGATAAAAGTGAGTTTTGATTGGTCTTTCCTTTAGAGTATTGTGGTTGCTTCCCACAATTTGACTTCCTTCATCTAGTGAACCTTCATCTTTTCTTCAAAATCTCCAGAATTCGTCACTTCCTCACACGAATACCTTTACCCTCTAGACCTATAACATCAAGTAAGAGCTTGATATTGCAACATGCATTTGCATATCAAAGTCAAACTTCATGTATGGATCTAGTCAATCAATGAAAATCCAATAAAATTCAAGAAGATTCAGCTTTGTGCTTATAATACACATCCTTATATGCCTTAATATAAAAGTTGGGTAAGACATCCCTAAACATCAGGTTCAGATGTGTAGTATATAACACCACATAAGATAGGTTTAGGTCGTGATACTTAGCACGAATACGTGAATTTCTACTATTTGTCTCAACATTTATCTCAATTGCACATTTGCAATGAGACAACTTGAAATAAAATGGCCTGGAATAGTTGAAGTTAACCTAGTTTTGTTTGGAAGTACTAACAAAATAGTATACCATATATATGTGCTATTGAGGACTACTTCCTATAATACAATTAGTTCTAACATGTCTACTCTAAACACATGATTGTTTAGAATATACCACCTATAACTCTAGGATTTCTCTATGTGATATGCTCTAAATAAGCCTTCTTTAAATTAAGGACTATGATTCTAACATACTTGGTACAGTTATTAGGATTTTAAGGCCTAAGCTCTCGAATTATTCCTTAAATCCTACTCCTCATCATACTTCTGTTAACGTACTTATGATGTTCTACTCCCTCACATCATGATTCTCAAGTGAATCATATATGATTACCAACTTTACCATGAAAAGTAAACTTGTATAACTCCTATCACTCTTCCTTACCTCCTATGATTGACTCATCATAGACATATACTACATTATATAACTTATCTCCCTTACTTAACATCAATCATTTGACATTTTAAATGACTCTTACTTAACTATAATATGTCTTGGTATACATCTTCCAATAGGATATCTTCCTTATGGTTGTATCCTCTCTTTGGACTACCATGTGTTGTATACCAACTGTGGTCTACTACCACCCATTATCTTAAGCTTCAATGGTGTTCTATTTATTTTGGAATGAAGCAAGATAACTAATTCACTTTACTAAAGAAAGATAGATAAGAAAGATTGACTCAAGTGTGTCGGGATTATTCTCAAGTGAATACCCATCTCAAGTCAAAAGAATAGTTGGTTTAGCATAGTTGGCTTAACTAAGATACTTCCTATAGACACTACCAAACCTATAGGTCTCCTTTAAAGGGTTTTAATCCTAGGGTCAAAGCATTTGCTCTGATACCAGCTGCGGTGACCCAGCGTACCACTGCATGGTGTAGTACACAAGTCGTTGACATAACACAAGTGAAACATCGTTCCACTCATATTACATCTCTCAGAGTGGTACAACAGAAACATATGCGAGTCCAAGGTATGTCTATAGAAGTACACACGAACTGTTTACATAAGATCCACACAGCCTCCTACTTTACAGTGAGGTAAAACTTCAAATAAAGCTCCAGAAGAACGACTCGTAGTCTATCTTATTGCTAACTCAAGATTATGAGCTACTTGGCTTGCTATAGAAATCTAGCTACCTAGGTGCTAGGATTAGGGAAAGGTTCCCTTTTATTACTAGTCTAGGTTTCCACTTTTAGCTGATGCAGAAGTTGACTCCATTGACTTCTTTGACTGGATTCTTCATCTGGTTGCAGTTGACTCCTTTGTCTTCGAGTTCCACGGTAGTTTCTCCTTCGGTGCCTTGATCTAAGAAGGGGGTTCAAATGGGATAGAATGAGTACGAGCGTACTCAGCAAGTTCATATTAGGAAATAGGTGTATCATGCACTAGCTACAGCCATAGACCAGAAAGTCATGGCCAATGCAAGTTTTCATAAACATTTCTTCAAAAGGTTTATTTTATTCTGAAAACTATGCCCGTCAGTCTTCACAGGTTGACTAGAACTTCGTGGAGTTCCTTTCTGCCGCGTTCGCAGTTCCCTTCCCGAACAGGGAGTGACAGATCACAATTCTTGATACCCTCTGCAGAGGTGCGTTACTTTACCCCACAAGAGATCTTAACCATGTTGCCGGCCGAGAGTATGTCCCCGTCCACACTTCATTTGGTGTGAGGCCCGAGTATAAGATCCAAGCCAATCACCGCCTTCTCCGCGACCACCGCAAACCCACCCTTTTGTCCGACCGTACACCCCCAGTAGACTTCTCCCGATAATACGGCTTTACTCACGGTGTACTCCGGACAATCCATCATAGATCGTAGAGCTTATCATCACTAATGGATGGGGATTTAAAAGGATTTCCCAACCTATTGCGGCAGTGCCTCCAACACCCCACCGGCTCTCCGATCCGTTGGCGTGCAGAAGGGAAAAGATACAGCTGACTTCCCCGAGCCATTATAGATCTTATGGATAACGCGATATGTACGGCGCTAGAATCACCTGGACGGCATTGGTACTTAGTCCTAGATGAGTAGTACCCATGCAATGGAACCTCCACCATATCAACACATACCATGGTTCCATTGCCCACCACATAGTCATATTCATAATTGTAAAATAATACTTTGCTTTTCAATGCATGAGTGATAAGTATAGTACTTTGCATATAGTTTGATACAAATAATCAAATGACATGAGCAAGCGATGAACTTGCCTTTCTTGACTGCAAGATTATGCAGGCAAAAGCTTCGATACGTGATAACTCCAAATTCTGAAATACCATCATCGTCCGGAAGGACAATGTTTAAAGAACTGGCAAAGATGCTATAATGCATAGTATGAGATGCAATCGTCCCGAGCGTAACCTAACCTCGATGATTTAGGATGTATGAGTTGTAAAGATTTCTTTAGGGTTGGTTGCACTTTTAGAATGGTTCTCAAACAAGGTTCTTATTAGGGTTTGGTTATATTAGCATCATAACCAAGTGATATAAGACATCATAACAATCATACACATAAAGAATAGTGGTGGAATAATATGTAAAGAACAATTGTCAATTTTAAGTTCTACAGAACATGGTTGATGATTACTTATACTATATTTCAAAAGAATAACTTTTGAAGAACATGTTGTTTAAGAAATAAGAAGTATTTCAAAGAAGGATAGGGCTTCTAAGGTTTGATTAACATTTGTACTTCAAAAGAATAACTTTTGAAGAACAAGTTAAAATAAGAATATGAACTACTTTAAATAGGAGCTAAGTGCTATTAGGGTTTACTAATAGGACTGGTTGGTGCTTAAGTAGAAGTGATCCACATGTAGCAAGTATTAGTAGGTTTATTACTATGGTTTCTCCTAAGCATCATATCAAAGGATGGTTATCAAGGTGTTGCTATGAGTTAGGGTTGTTTACTATGATTTCATATTTGCTTTACCAAATAATCTCTAATAGTTTCTAAGCTAAGTGGTTTATCATTTCCTAAGTAAGGTTTAGTTGGATAGGAGCATGTGATGTGATTTGCTACACAAAGTTGATACTAGGGTTTATCATTATGGTTCTACTAGGGTTTAATGATTGAGGTTGATCTTAATGGTATGTTATATAGGATAGTGATCATTGGTACTAATTCAATTAACAAGTTAGGGTTTATACCTAGGTGACATTAGTGGATCATATAGGTTTTAATTAAGAATAGGAACATGAAATGACAATCTCATGTGACTTGGTCTATGCTAAGGGATCATAAGCATGCATTCATTGGTTACTTATCAAGGTTCTACAAGTAAAGTTGAAATTCACATGATCACATGTGATAAGCAACTAGGGTTTTAGAGTTACTATTAAAGTGTAATGATCACATGGGTTAAATCCTTAGGGTTTTAGGTTTGCAACTACTATGGATGAACACATGAAATAATGAGATCAATGTCTTACTTAAATTAAAACAAGGGTTTCTAAATTATGGTACAACTCCTAGAATGCTGATTAATAATAGAGTTGTGGTTACTAATTACTTTGAATCAAAATTAGAAATGGTTTGACATTTTATTAATTTTCACAAGATTTAATAATTAGAGCAACTTCTATTTAGGTTTCATTAAGAATAAGGGTTTAATAATTGTTGTTAGGGTTTAAAATAATTAACTTGTTAACTAAAGATGTTTAAGTAACTAAGTTTTGGATTTACCAAAATAATATTGGCTTATAATATTTTCTTGAGTTATTACTTATTTAAAGAAAATGGTAAATGGTAATTTGCAAATTAGGGTTTATGAATTACCACTAATAATTAAGTTAATGCAAATATGGTAAATAAAATTAATCCTAACATTTTACTTAGTTACTGAATAGTTAAAATTTAATTTTTATAACTTCACTAATTATTGAATTCAAATGGTATTTTAAATAATTGAAATGGCATAATTGACAAAGTTAAAAATAAGTGAATTTTTATTTTGACACACATTTTTGTTTTATATTTTATTTGAATAGAGTTTATTTTTGTGAACATTTTGATATATTATTCATAATTTTCTGAGTTGATATGAATTTTCTAGAATTTTGCAAAGTCTCAGCAATTTACTGGAATTTGAAATAAACCTAAATAACTATTCACACCCGGGATAGATCTAGCCAGAGCCATTGACAGGTGGGGTCATTGACTAGTCTCCTGCCTCGTTGGCAGCTGACCAAGTCAACATGACCAGCGGGTCCACCTCCACGTCACCTCGCCGGAGAGAGCGCCGGCGATGCTCCGGTGAGCGACGGACGGGACGCCAGAGACCCCCAGAGACCACAAAAATTAGTGCGTTCGATCCCTCTCCTCACTCCGAGCGAAACGGTACCCTCGGCACCATCAAATGGTCACCGGAGTTACTCCGGTGAGCACATCTGCGGCGGCGTTGGCCGGTCGAATGATGAAACCGAGCTACAAGACACTAAATGACGCAAACAATAGGTCTGGAGATGCGCAATGTTACCCTGATCTTGATGGTGTGGTCTGCGGGGTGGATCCTGGACGGAATCGAGCACGAACTCGCCGATACCGCCATAGTACACCGAAAGGGAAATGCCAAATTGGATTGATCCAGGGCTCCCCTGGATGCGTGGCTTTGCCAGTAGAACGACGACATCGAGGCGCACCTCCTCGACCAAACGGTGAGCTCAGGGGTGGTTTCTATGGTCGGATTCGTGATGAACTCCGGCGACGGTGATTGGATGATGGTGAGAATTAGAGGGCGACTGAGAAGGAATGGCTGGGCGGCGAGACATTAGGGTTTCAATGCAGAGCTCAGGGCGTATTTATAGGCCACGACGAGGTCTGGTTCGCTCTCTCGCCGGCGGCAATGGCCGAGATGCTTGGCTGGTGATGGAGATGAATTGGGCGCGAATCTTGGCGCGATTTGGATAGGCTCGGACGCGAGAAACTTGTACGAAATTCAGAGATGGTCTGCGACGTCCGGCGGCGTGCTTCTCCTCGTCGAGGACGTGGCCGAGCTCCGCCTCCGTGCTCGTCGACGACGGGGAAGAAGACGATCTCGTTTTTCTTCTCGCACGATTCTTAAAGCAATCGAATCGGTATGTGGCTTTGGGCTGGGCTGTGTCTGGGCTGTGTCGGCCTGCTTCGGCTGGTGTGGTGTTGGGCTGCGACGAAGTGGTGCTGGGCTGATGCTGTGCTGAGGTCCACCAGGTAAGTTTCCCTCCACTTTTTATTTCAAATTTTCATTTCCTTTTTCTATTTTTATTTACTGGTTTGAATTCAAATTGAATTCTGTTTTGTTTTACAGGTTCTAAAATATTTGAACATTAATATATTTTGATAATGATGCTTGCTGTATTGTTTTGTTGTTAAATAACCATTTTATAATTGATAAATTTTTGTTCTCATGAGGCACAAGTTAAAAGTGCAAATAGATATGAATTTTAGGGTTCAATTCCATTACTTTAAATTTAAGAATCAATTCTATTTTAAAAGATCTGAAATTGAGAACATGTGCATGGTGAACATATTATATTTTGCAAGTGTTTAACCATATTGATTACTCACATATAAATTAATTATGGCTAGAGTTTAAATTACATGATAATGAGAATGAGATGAATTCATCATTTTATGTGAAGGATTATTTCTTAGGGTTTAAGAAAATGGTTGAACATTTTATGTTTGTTAATCTTGGTTAGCAAATTTCTAACTTGAATCATTTAAAATGGATCCAAAGCTCATTATGGTTAATTCATTTGTTAAGGTGATGGTTCAAACTAGGATACATTTTCCTATTTGGTTAACTAAACAAGTACTTGGTATACCAAATAGAATTGGATATTGGTTTTACTCTTCTTACCAAATGGCATTTAGTCCATAAGCATATATGGCTTGATTTATTACTTGTGATCCATGATTCACAAGTGGGGACATAATATTTTATGTGGGTTGGATCCTATAGGAAATGGTTTAGGGTTTTGGAAATACTTCACTAATTGAAGTATAAATAGGCATGAGGCACGGCAGGGTTCTACTTCTAATCCAAAGTGATACTTAGATTGAAATGCAAAGGTGATCTAGGGTTCTAGTGGTAAGTTTTATTTGAAAGCGCGAAAATTCCCCGGATTTTCTATGCATGAATGCAATACACACTTTGGTGTCTTCTCATTTTGTAGCCTCTAAACCTGGGATATTACAGTGATCCTCATATCTAAGCCTTCCCCTCCAGTTGTCCCAATTTCTGTCACTTTGGGGCCTTTGGTTCCGGACATAGACATGTGCATACAACTTGTAGATACAATCTAAGCAATAAGTATAGAGCTTAAATCTAATATCATGCCACTCGGGCCCTAGTGACAAGCATTAAACACAACAATATTGCAGCAACAATAACCTCACAAACTTTGTAGATAGACAATCATAATGTAACAATCCATCGGATCCCGACAAACACAACACCGATTACATCAGATGAATCTCAATCATGTAAGGCAGCTCATGAGATCATTGTATTGAAGTACATGGGGGAGAGAATACCAACTAGCTACAGCTAGAACCCGTAGTCCATGGGGGAACTACTCACGGAGCATGATGGAGGCGATGGTGTTGATGGAGATGGCTTCCGGGGCACTTCCCCGTCCCGGCAGGTGCCGGAACAGAGACTTCGTCCCCCGAAACGGAGTTTCGCGATGGTGGCGGCGCCCCGGAGTCTTTCTCGGAGTTTCGTCAATTCGTCTCGCGTTTTTAGGTCGAAAGGGCTTATATAGGCGAAGAGACGGAGTCGGAGGGTGCCCGGGCCCCCTCACGAGTAGGCCGGCGCGGCCAGGCCCGGGGCCGCGCCGCCATGTTGTGTGGTGGCCCCCCGGCTCCTCTCCGACTCTCCTTCGGTGTTCTGGATGCTTCCGGGAAAAATAAGATGTTGGGTCTTCGTTTCGTCGAATTCCGAGAATATTGCCCGAACAGCCTTTCTGGAACCAAAAACAGCAGAAAACAGAAACTGGCTCTTCGGCATCTCGTTAATAGGTTAGTTCCGGAAAATGCATAAAAACATTATAAAGTGCAAGCAAAACATGTAAGTATTGTCATAAAACAAGCATGGAACATCCGAAATTATAGGTACGTTGGAGACGTATCAAGCATCCCCAAGCTTAGTTCCTGCTCGCCCTCGAGTAGGTAAACGATAAAAAGAGTAATTTCTGTAGTGACATGCTACTTACATAACCTTGATCATAATATTATAAAGCATATGAGATGAATGCAGTGACTCAAGGCAATGATCTATAGTTGCTAACAAATAGATAACATATAGCAAAACTTTTCACGAATAGTACTTTCAAGACAAGCATCAAAAGTCTTGCACAAGAGTTAACTCATAAAGCAATAAATTCAAAGTAAAGGCATTGAAGCAACACAGAGGAAGATTTAAGTTTCAGCAATTGCTTTCAACTTCCAACATGTATATCTCATGGATAATGGTCAACACAAAGTAATATGATGAATCCAAATAAGCAAGTATGTAAGATTCAATGCACAGTTGACACAAGTGTTTGCTTCTAAGATGGAAGGAAGTAGGTAAACTGACTCAACACAAAGTAAAAGAAAGGCCCTTCGCAGAGGGAAGCAGGGATTAAATCATGTGCTAGGGCTTTTTAAGTTTTGAAATCATATAGAGAGCATAAAAGTAAAGTTTTGAGAGGTGTTTGTTGTTGTCAACGAATGGTAGTGGGTACTCTAACTACCTCATCAAATAGACTTTCAAAGAGTGGCTCCCATGAAGGACGTTATTTCTACCAGCAAGGTAGATCATCCCTCTTCTATTTTGTTTACACATGTATTTTAGTTTTATTTATGGTTGACACTCCTCCCAACCTTTTGCTTACACAAGCCATGGCTAACCGAATCCTTGGGTGCCTTCCAACATTCACATACCATGAAGGAGTGTCTATTTGCAATTTAAGTTGCTTACTGATAAATCAGGGCAAAACATGTGAAGAGAATTATTAGTGAAGGTTCATTAATTGGGGGCTGGGAACCCCGCGCCAGCTCTTTTTGCAAAATTATTGGATAAGCGGATGAAGCCACTAGTCCATTGGTGAAAGCTGCCCAACAAGATTGAAAGATAAAACACCACATACTTCCTCATGAGCTATAAAACATTGACACAAATAAGGAGTGATAAAGTTTTGAATTGTTTAAAGGTAGCACATGAAGTATTTACTTGGAATGGCACAAAATACCACATAGTAGGTAGGTATGGTGGACACTCATGGCATAGGTTTTGGCTCAAGGTTTTGGATGCACGAGAAGCATTTCCTCTCAGTACAAGGCTTTGGCTAGCAAGGTTGTTTGAAGCAAACACAAGTATGAACCGGTACAGAAAAACTTACATAAGAACATATTGCAAGCATTATAAAACTCTACACTGTCTTCCTTGTTGCTCAAACACAATTACCAGAAAATATCTAGACCTTAGAGAGACCAATCATGCAAACCAATTTCAACAAGCTCTACGGTATTTCTCCACTAATGGGTTTAAACTACATGATGCAAGAGCTTAATCATGATCTACTTGAGAGCTCCAAACAATTGCCAAGTATCAAATTATCCAAGACAATATGAGGCATTTTCTGTTTCCAACCAAATAGCAATAAATGCAATAGCTTCCAACTTTTGTCATTGAACATTAAAAGTAAAACGAAGAACACAAGTGTTCATATGAAAAAGCGGAGCGTGTATCTCTCCCACACAAGGATTGCTAGGATCCGAATTTATTCAAACATAAACAAAAAAAACACACAGACGCTCCAAGTAAAGCACATAAGATGTGACCGAATAAAAATATAGTTTCAATAGAAGAAACCTGATAAGTTGATGAAGAAGGGGATGCCTTGGGCATCCCCAAGCTTAGACGCTTGAGTCTTCTTGAAATATGCAGGGATGAACCACGGGGGCATCCCCAAGCTTAGACTTTTCACTCTTCTTGATCATATATCATCCTCCTCTCTTGACCCTTGAAAACTTCCTTCACACCAAACTTCTCATAAACTTCATTAGAGGGGTTAGTACTCAAAAAACTTTAATCCACCTTGGCCCTGTAGTGACACATTGCAAGTACTCAATAAAACATTAGCTACAGATCTCCACGTCTAGAAAGCCTCACTTAAAGTCCACAAGAGACAATGCAAAAACAGAGACAGAATCTGTCAAAACAGAACAGCCAGTAAACACGAATTTTTAAGGGGTACTTCCGTTGCTCAAATCAGAAAACTCAAAACTAATGAAAGTTGCGTACATATCTGAGGATCATTCACGTAAATTGGCATATTTTTCTGAGTTACCTACAGAGAATCATACCCAGATTCGTGACAGCAAGAAATCTGTTTCTGCGCAGAAATCCAAATCTAGCATCAACATTCTATTAGAGACTTCACTTGGCACAACATTGCAACAAAATAGAGATAAGGAGAGGTTGCTACAGTAGTAACAACTTCCAAAACACAACAAAACAGTAGCAAAATAAAGACATGGGTTATCTCCCAAGAAGTGCTTTCTTTATAGCCATTAAGATGGGCTCAGCAGTTTTAATGATGCACTCGCAAGAAATAAGAGTTGAAGCAAAAGAGAGCATCAAGAAGCAAATTCAAAATACATTTAAGTCTAACCCACTTCCTATGCATAGGAATCTTGTACACAAATAAATTCATGAAGAACAAGGTGACAAGCATAAGAAGATAAAACAAGAGTAACTTCAAAAGTTTCAGCATATAGAGAGGTGTTTTAGTACCATGCAAATTTCTACAACCATATTTTCCTCTCTCATAATAGTTTTCAGTAGCTTCATGAACAAAGTCAACAACATAACTATCACATATAGCATGCTTTGCATGATTTCCAAACACATAATTTTTATCAAGCTAAAAAATAATAGGATTAAAACTTTCAAACCCACTTTTATCAATAATGTAACAAGATGATTGATCAATCTCAAAAGATATGGGACTCATAGATAAAGTCAAGAACTCTCCAATCCCATTTTCATTAGTAGTACAATTAATATTATCAAGTAACATAGGACCATCATCTAGAGATTTATCATAAACATTTGCCAAGCAAAACTCTTTAGTACCATGCATTCCGACATCAGGCACAAACAAAGCATTATCATAAGATTTATCAAAATAGCATGGATTATCATGAATAACAGGAGCATAATTATTCTCACAAGTTTTACTCATAGGTAATATTTCAGGAGAATCCACAGGAACATAACATTCAACCTCCTTTGGTAAGCATGGAGGACAATCAAATAGTGTAAGAGATAAAGAGTTACTCTCATTGGAAGGTCGGCATGGGTAGCTAATC
Organism: Lolium rigidum; assembly: GCF_022539505.1. Lineage (NCBI taxonomy): Eukaryota > Viridiplantae > Streptophyta > Magnoliopsida > Poales > Poaceae > Lolium > Lolium rigidum. The sequence goes on from NC_061510.1 coordinate 174,629,617, forward strand.
CATTCTTCCTCCTTTTGTTCATCACTCTCCTCTTCTTTTTCATCCAATGAGCTTTCAAGTTCATCAATTTCCTCCTCTTTTTCATCCAATGAGCTTTCAGGTTCATCAATTTCTTCTTCCACTGGTTCCTGCAAATTGTGAGTGCATTCTTGTGCATTAATGAGTCTCTCTTTATAATCAACTAGCAAAGTGGCCCTCGCAAATGCGAGGGCATCATCTTTTGGCGTGTTGAAATTGATTGGTAAATAATTTTTTTGAAATTTAAATTGCATCCTAAAATAATATGTTTTATAACCACCATAATGGATATGCAAAAACATATTAATCGTCTTAGCATGTGAAAAGTGATTGTCAGGTTTCCTACAAAACCACCATATGAATGACCATATCAAAATTACACTTAAGTCCTTGACTTGGGCGAATGTTATATTAGTTGGGCATGCAAGTCAACATTTCGACAGCCCCTTGTTGGTATTAGTTCTACAATTCAAACATTGGTGCAGTCAAGTTAATATTAGGGTCTACCTAGGAACAACCACATAATGTTAGATCCGAAACAAATAAAAATAAATTCACTTAGTAAAGAGAAACAAAAAAACATTTATCCTCGTTAACAGTATGTCAAACAAATAGTAATTACAATTTTGACCTAGTACAGTGATCCTGGAAAATACATGGGCATCATGCTATAATTTCTTTATGAATATATTTACCATGAACTTTCAATTCATCTGATTATCTAGTTACCATCCACTAACAGAAAACCAACCGTGTTTCTAAAAGATTGCAAAGTTATTTCCTTTCTTTCGTAGTGGCAGAGTTATTTTCCTACTTTGTATTTCCTTCTTTGTTAATATAATATACTTTAATAAGAAGACAATCTTTAGATTTGTAATCCACCGTATTAATTGATTATTGATGTATTGATTCTGGTTCTTGCTCCAAGCATTGTTGCGAATGCCTAACTTCAATTCAACATAATTATATGGCACATATCAGTAAGTTTTATCTAAATACATACGAGAACAAACATTGAAGACAAATACCTTTGTTAAGAGTACTGCAATAATGGTGCATGATGCTGACTTGATTGTTTGAACGGATAATTAATCAAAAAAGATTCAAACTATCTCAAAGACAAAAAAATCCTAAGTCAGTTACATCTTAGAACAAAGGAAGCAATTTAGCATCTTTCAGAAACATACTACGTCTCGCCACAATAGATATAGCCGCATACTATGGTACCCTCGACACTACGAAATTGCGGCGAATTAGAGCACCAACAGCAGGCCATTATCAACTTCAGATCCGAGGCAAGATGGACTTTCTTCCTTGAATAATCTCATCCTCATCGATGCACCTATCTTTTTTATTGACACATTCAGTTTGTTAATTGGTAGAGGCTGACTAAATAAATTGATGGCTCATTTTGGGTATTCGCTGGACACTACTACTAAGCAAGTGAGCATATTTGGATATGGACATACATCTCTAAACCATATTTGTATACATGACTGAAGTTTGCTTGCGATAATTATTACTTTAGGGGAAAAAGTATTCTTTGACAGTGAAAACGACCTAAGTAATCAAGTAGCTCTGCATGGAAGGTGAAATGGTACTTTCTGATAGTAAAATAAATCATAATATTAGAACTTTGAGTAAGTCACTAATATGTATGAACTAAAAATAAAATATTTACCACATTATAGGAGGTATCCATGTACAATTGCAGGTGAACACGATCATTGATGGAGCTGGTAATACGGCAACAAACAGATCCAAAATGTGCACCGTATAACATAGAGGAAAATAATTAAACAGATAAAGAATTGTGATTTGTGCATGAAATCTACCCGCGAAGATGTTTTCTGACATATTTATGTTCTTTCTGAACAAAATAGTCTAATTACTAAGATTGGAAATTCTCACGAAAGTAGTTAAAGTCTAATGACAATTCTGCTCTTTCAATTTCGACACCATATTGTCGATCTGTTGGGATACCAGGACAAGTGTATTAAATTTAGAGATGCAGGGAATACCAGTGCTTCTTCTTTCAAAATAACATCTTGGTAGTAGTCAGAAGAAAAAGCCGTCCTCAGTAACAACGTAACAAACCACATATAATAGTACTTCAGGTGAAAATCCCTGTCCATACTGCAAGGGGAAAGCAGGCAAAAACCTCACTGTTGCTGCAGACAATAGATGTCGGGTTTGTTGCCAATATCAGAGACGTCCAAGCCAATTAGGAATCGCTCATAGGCATATAGAAAATCCTTCCCAGTGACATAAAACCGAAACAGACACTCCAATAGTTGAATAAGTCTGCATAACCTTGTGATTTGCAGTTGCATTAGCTCAGAACCACATCATGAATAATGTGATTAACTAAATCTCATCAGAAGAATTCTATGCAAAAATAAAGACTGCGCTTTTGAGCATCCTAAGCCCACACTTCAGCAACACCGTGAGCTCATTCCCTTCATCCCTTGGTACATAATTCAGCAAGACCGTGAGTTCATTCTCTTGGTACATGATTCAGTGATCTAGAGCTTAAGAATACATATAGAGAGAAGCGAACCAATTGGCTGTACTTCATAAAGTCTATGAGAAAAAGAAATGCAGATCAACCAAATATGGTGACCCCACACAAATTTGAGGTCCTCTGCAATACACGTTATTTTACCTTTTCAGAGTGCACATGTGCTGCACCTATTTTAAGAGGAATAATGTTGGATCTTGTGTAATGGTGATGACTATACATCTAGATACACTCGAATCTATATATGGATGTATCTACAACTAAAATACATCTTGATACACTTGAATCTAGATAAAACTGAGACATTAGAGAGAGAAAAATCAGCATTCACGTACAATTAAGTTGCGGTGTATAAGCATCTCCACAACATACATCTACACTTACAATTGAGGTGCGCTGTATAAAAAGAATCTATGAAGAAAAAAACGACTTATGAAGCAAGCGGTGTACAAAACCTGTTAGAATTCTGGTTTCGTATACAATTGACTTTGGGTGTAAAAACATAATCTCTCCTAATTAGCATCTGGCTGGTACAAGCAATAGCATAATATTTGCAGTCAATTAAAATTCATAAATACTACCTGCGTTTTATATTAATTGACTCAATTTGATCTAAATACATATATCTATACACTAAAATGTGCCTAGTTACATATGTATGTATATAAAGTTGAGTTAATTAATTTAAAACGCAGAGTGCATATGACACAAACTTTTTGAGTTGCTTAAAATCAAGGAAACATACCTGATAGTACATCTATGTGCTTGAGAAGAAATATATATAAAGTAAGACATTGACTATGGAGGAGAATCATGTGCCGACGGATGTTTTAGGAGGAAGCTAGTGTAACCATCTACGATCTGCACAACAATTTTTCTCTGCAAAAGAAATACCTCTGTCATTAGGATTGTAAAGGCCAGACGGGAGTACTTGCACCAAACATCCATACAACTGCTTTCTGTGATTAATTAAAGTGTATGTTCAGCTCTTGATCGTCCTACGATCGCCGTCGTACGTGGTCAATTCCTCACGCTAGTCGGCGACGCGTACGTACTTCGGTCTTGTCTGCGTAACCGTATGGCCGTATGCCTGCAAAGATCAGCCTTGTTCTCTTCAGAAATTGTACTATTTGAAAACCGTACATGCACGTATCTATATACATGCATTAAACACTCAAATCAGCCACGCTAGCACATCAGAGCAGCTGCACCACGTCGCTGCCCATGATTATATTACCGGACACTGGCCCGATCTAGCATCCATTAGTGTCAACAATCTTCAGCAGATCCAGCACACAAAGCATTGGACATCAGACGCGGGGAGAGAGAGCAAATTGATCCTATACACTACGTCTAGCCATGTGCATCATCGGCCAACACCTTGATCATTGTTTAGATTATTCCCATGCTTGGATTGGGTTCACATACCCATGGACTTGGCGGCGGCCTGCGGACAATGAAGATGGAGAACACATCTATGTAGATTGATTGGTCTATTAGGTTAAGAAAAAAAAGTGCGGTGAAAATAACTAATGGCATAGGTGGGTAATTTACCACATTTACGTAGATCTAACGGTTATGTTTAACTGGATCTGCTAAGCGACGATCGGATGTTTCTGATTTTTGTGGGATTTTCTAGTATATTTCTCTTTTTTCTGGTAAACCCTTAATGTACTTTTAATATATAATAGATGATATAAGGATTATCACTGTAGCTTTCTATGCAAAAATTAAGGATAGAAGAGACATAATCTTTAAGGTCCTTACAAACAACACAAGTTTCATAATTTTTAGCAATGAAGGATTCAATCTCAGAGGCTCCCATAAATAAGACAAATTGTTCTACCTCTACGAACCCAAAATGAATATAGCTATTCCAATTATAGTTCTTAATTAAAACTTCCTCACTAAAGCCACATTGAAATTTAAGATGTTTAGTATCCTGTTTAGAGCAACAGTTTATATCATGGCGTTTAAGCAAGATTTTAGCAATTGTATTCAGTTTTTCTATCACAGCACTCATAACTTTACCCGTTCTTGATTCTCTATAATTATTATATAATTCAATAAGCTCCAAATAGGTTGTAGGTTCTCCCATAGCAACAGTTTTTAATTTTTCGGTTTTTCAAATTTTTATAGATTTTCGGGTATATGAGGAAAATAAAACAAGACAAAAAGAAACTAGACAAAAGTAAACTAAGCAAAATAATACTAGACAGAAATAAACTAAGCACAAATAAACTAGACAAAAGTAAACTAAGCAAAACAAAATAAAATAAAACAAAAACAGAGAGAGAGGTAGAGTGTACTCCCCAGGTGAACTTATGAGTAGAGCTATGCCTCCCCGGCAACGGCGCCAGAAAATAGTCTTGATGACCCACAAGTATAGGGGATCGCAACATTCTTCGAGGGAAGTAAAACCCAAATTTATTGATTCGACACAAGGGGAGGTAAAGAATACTTATAAGTCTTAACAACTGAGTTGTCAATTCAGCTGCACACTGGAAAAGCACTAGTAACAGGGGTGATGTGAAAGTAGCAGATGATATGAGACCAGTAGTAACAGATAACACAGACAGCGATAATAGTAATATGAGAGCAATGGCACCGTGAAAATAGTTGATACTACTTCCAATGACATGTAGAACGAGTATATGATGATGAAAGATGGACCGGGGTTCCCAGCTATCTACACTAGTGGTAACTCTCCAATAACAAGTGTTGGGTGAACAAATTACAGTCGGGCAATTGATAGGATTGAAATAGCATTAAGACAGAACATCAAGATCATTAATCATGTAGGCATGTTTTCCATATATAGTCATACGTGCTCGCAATGAGAAACTTGTACAACATCTTTTGTCCTACCAGCCGGTGGCAGCCGGGCCTCTAGGGAATCTATCGGAAATTAAGGTACTCCTTTTAATAGAGCACCGAAGCAAAGCATTAACACTCCATGAAAACATGTGATCCTCATATCTAAGCCTTCCCCTCCAGTTGTCCCAATTTCCGTCACTTTGGGGCCTTTGGTTCCGGACATAGACATGTGCATACAACTTGTAGATACAATCTAAGCAATAAGTATAGAGCTTAAATCTAAGATCATGCCACTCGGGCCCTAGTGACAAGCATTAAACACAACAAGATTGCAGCAACAATAACCTCACAAACTTTGTAGATAGACAATCATAATGTAACAATCCATCGGATCCCGACAAACACAACACCGATTACATCAGATGAATCTCAATCATGTAAGGCAGCTCATGAGATCATTGTATTGAAGTACATGGGGAGAGAATACCAACTAGCTACAGCTAGAACCCGTAGTCCATGGGGGAACTACTCACGGAGCATGATGGAGGCGATGGCGTTGATGGAGATGGCTTCCGGGGCACTTCCCCGTCCCGCGAGGTGCCGGAACAGAGACTTCTGTCCCCCGAAACAGAGTTTCGCGATGGTGGTGGCGCCCCTGGAGTCTTTCTGGAGTTTCGTCAATTCGTCTCGCGTTTTAGGTCGAAAGGGCTTATATAGGCGAAGAGACGGAGTCGGAGGGTGCCTGGGCCCCCCTCACAGTAGCCCGGCGCGGCCAGGCCTGGGGTCGCGCCGCCATGTTGTGTGGTGGCCCCCTGGCCCCTCTCCGACTCTCCTTCGGTGTTCTGGATGCTTCCGGGAAAAATAAGATGTTGGAGTCTTCGTTTCGTCGAATTCCGAGAATATTGCCCGAACAGCCTTTCTGGAACCAAAAATAGCAGAAAACAGGAACTGACACTTCGGCATCTCGTTAATAGGTTAGTTCCGGAAAATGCATAAAAACATTATAAAGTGCAAGCAAAACATGTAAGTATTGTCATAAAACAAGCATGGAACATCAGAAATTATAGGTACGTTGGAGACGTATCACGTCCGTCGGGCCGAAAAATGATCGGGTCCCTGCTCCGCGGCGATGCAAACCTGGCCCAAATATGCGCCTCAGATGCATCTCTGCGAACGCTGCGCAGACGCGCAAAGTGTCCGCTCAAGTCTGGCGAAGGTTTCGTCGGGCCCGCCTGCCAGCGGCCCTGGCTCGATGCATCTTCTTAGGCGCGCCAGCGACTGGCGCCGCTTCGGCGCTTCGGCAGTCTGCGCCACGTTAATGGCGATGCCTTGCCTGCCGAGCGATCTCCGCCCACCTCCGCCAACATAGTAATGGAGATGCCACGCGTCCCGCGGCCGTCGGCTGCCTCCGGTCTATATAAAGTGGGCACACGCTCTTCTTCCTCATCCACTCCTCCACACAAACCCTAGTCGCCAAGATCCACAGTAGCGCCGCCTAGCTCTTCCTGCGATGCAACCAGGCCCGCGAGGAAGTCCATGGTGGGTCCTGATGGCCGGCGAGGAGGTCGAGGCCACGGGCCTGGGCGTCCCTGGGCCTGGGGCCGCTGAAGTGGAGCAGCTACGGTCCCACGGTCGTCGTCGCCTGCGCCGTCCTCGTCTTCGCAAGAGGAGCCTTATTTCGAGTTTTTCCTCCGCATCGACAACGACCCACTCGGCATCAAGCGGCTCCCGGATAAGTTCGCCGAGTTCGTCGATGGCGTCGAGCCGGCCCAGTTGCAGCTACGGGAGGCTAGCTGCAACTTCTGCCGGTGGCCTGTCGAGGTCTTGTTCGATGGGCAGGGCAAGATGTACCTGCACACGGGGTGGGACAAGTTCGCCCGCGACCTTGGGCTCGAGCCCAACTGCCAGTTCACCTTCCTCTATGAGGGGGACGACGAGATGATCGTTAAGGTGTTCGACGACACAGCCTGCCGCAGGCACTACCACACCAGCGAGTCCATCTCGGACACTGTTGTGGGTATACTTCATGGGTGTAACATCGACAGTGCCTACATCCGGCAAGCCCGGGTGGCCCATAGACGGTGATGGTGGCGTATGGCCCATCGGGCGGCCCAATTATTGTAGATCAAGATGGATGAAGTCCAGCCCAGGAACAAGGAGCCGGATCCCCCGATCGACTCTGGAAGTCGGATCCGGCATGGCCCATCAGGGGTAGCCGGATCCAGTACGGCGTATAAGGAAAGGCGGATCCTTGACGGGCACGACAATGCAATATTTCGTAGTTAGGTGACTTGTATTCCGGCTAGGACTCTCCGTGTAAACCCTAGATCCTGGTGCCTTTATAAGCCGGATCCCGGGAGCCCTAGAGGCACAACCACAACTCATTGTAACAACACGAAAGCACCTAGATATTTCCAGACAAGCAGCAGTAGGCCCTGTCATCGTGCAGGTGTTCCGAAGCTGGGTAAATCGCGTACCACCGTCCCGAGGACTCTCCGCCCGATGGCCCCTACTTCTTCTCCCCCTCGTGAGGATCCCTCCTCTGAGGTACCATCGAATAGGCAGCGACAGACACCGACAGTTAAAACTATTAGAGTGTTCTTTCTTTGCAGCGAATATGGCCACGAGCCAATTGAAGCCACTAGTGGCGCTTTCTGGATGTTCTTACTCGAAAGGACCAACATGGCTATAATTACCAGCTGGATTTTCCAGTTTGGGTGATTGAGTGTGTCCGAGAGTGTTCTTTCTTGGCAGCGAACATATGAAACCAACACTAGTTAGGTTTCCTCATTTTCCAATGTTTTAATTTGTGTCAACCATGGTTCAAACTATGTATTAGTTTGTGTAAACCATGTTTCCAATTATGTATTAGTTTATGTAAAATCATGTTCCCAATATGTAATGCTTGGAACTATGTTTATAAATTGAGAAGAGGAAAAAAACAAGTAGAAAAAAATGCGTCGCCCCGCTGGAGCCACCCTCAGGCAAAAACGAACGCGCGGACAAAAACGGTCAGTTTCGCATCCGCCAGGCGACGCAAACGGACGCACGCGTATAATTTGGACGCCGAAATGTGTCGCCCCTTTGGAGACGCCTTTATTTGTTTCTTCTCCCTAGCATAGTGGTGCAGATATGGGACCAACGAAACTAAACGAGGCCCTAGACTTTGCAGCTCAACAGTAGAGCGTTTGGTTGCTGGCCCCGAATCCTGGCTCACTAGCGCAGTGGTGCAAGCACACCCGCGCGTCCATAACGAGCCACAAGTCTTAATTGGCCTGTTGTTTGGTAGGTCGGGCTGCATCGGCTGGGCCGAAAAGGTCTTTCTGTTTGTTTGCCTGCAGCCAACCTGAAATCTCGATGGAGATGAGATTAGGCATGTTTGGTACCATTCAGGCATGCCTAAGGTTACCTCTTCTCTACAACGGGTAGGCTTACCATGCTCTCACCTCCCATGACACATAAATCACAGTCCATGACAGTTGCAAACTTACGAAGCTAGTACAGATGGTAGTTCATAACACGATGCTCCCTAGCTACTACGAATGGCAGTTTATCATAACGGAGTCGTTCCATATACGGGGATCGAATAGGGGTTCGAGAAACAGGGGATCATAGGGGGGTTCTTCTGTAGGGATTCGTAGCATAGAAAACAAAAAATTTCCTACCGCGAGAACGCAATCCAAGCCAAGATGCAATCTAGAAGATGGGAGCAACGAGGGGATGAACGAGACTAACCCTTGAAGATTTCCAAAGCCTACAAGAGGAGGCTCTCGTTGCTGCGGTAGACGATCACTTGCCGCTTTCAAAAGCGCGTAGAAGATCTTGACGGTGCCACAATCGGGCAGCACCTCCGTACTCGGTCACACGTTCGGTGTTGATGAAGACGACGTCCTTCTCCCCGTTCCAGCGGGCAGCGGAAGTAGTAGATCCTCCTCGGAATCCCGGAAGCACGACGGCGTGGTGGCGGTGGTGGTGGAGAACTCCGGCAGGGCTTCGCCTATGCGCTGCGGGAGTTTGTATGTGGAGGAGGGGAGGCTAGGGTTTGGGGAGAGGGGGCTATGGGCGCCGGCCTCAAGGGGGCAGGGGTGGTGCGGCCAAGCCATGGCTGCCCCTCTCCCTCTCCTCCTCATTATATAGGTGGAACCCCAAGGGTTTGCCCAAAGTCTTCGAATAAGACCCCAACAGAAAAAACTGCCTTATGGACAAAACCTAGAGGGACAGGGACTCTCCCCTTCCCTCTTTTCTTGGCCGGCCAAGGAGGTGGAATCCATCATGGACTCCACCCTCCCACTTGGTTGGCTGGTTAGGGTTTGTGGAGTCCCTCCGGGACTCCTCCTTCCATAGTGATTTATTCGGATAATTCTAGAAACCACCTTCCATAAATTCACCGGATCATTTCCAAACTTGGAAAGTGACTTCCTATATATGAATCTTATTCTCCGGACCATTCCGGAACTCCTCGTGATGTCCTGGATCCCATTCGAGACTCCGAACAAAACTTCGAACTCCATTCCATATTTCATATCTACTTAAACGACATCAAACCTTAAGTGTGTCACCCTACGGTTCGCGAACTATGTAGACATGGTTGAGACTTCTCTCCGACCAATAACCAATAGCGGGATCTGGAGATCCATAATGGCTCCCACATATTCAACGATGACTTTAGTGATCGATCGAACCATTTACATACGATACCGATTCCCTTTGTCACGCGATATTTTACTTGTCCGAGGTTTGATCATCGGTATCTCTATACCTCGTTCAACCTCGTATCCTGACAAGTACTCTTTACTCGTACCGTGGTATGTGGTCTCTTATGAACTTATTCATATGCTTGCAAGACATTAGACGACATTCCACCGAGAGGGCCCAGAGTATATCTATCCGTCATCGGGATGGACAAATCCCACTGTTGATCCATATGCCTCAACTCATACTTTCCGGATACTTAATCCCACCTTTATAACCACCCATTTACGCGAGTGGCGTTTGATGTAATCAAAGTACCTTTCCGGTATAAGTGATTTACATGATCTCATGGTCATAAGGACTAGGTAACTATGTATCGAAAGCTTATAGCAAATAACTTAATGACGTGATCTTATGCTACGCTTAATTGGGTGTGTCCATTACATCATTCATATAATGACATAACCTTGTTATTAATAACATCCAATGTTCATGATCACGAAACCATGATCATCTATTAATCAACAAGCTAGTTATACAAGAGGCTTACTATGGACTCCTTGTTGTTCACATAACACACATGTATCAATGTTTCGGTTAATACAATTATAGCATGGTATGTAAACATTATCATAAACACAAAGATATATAATAACCATTTATTATTGCCTCTTGGGCATATCTCCAACATCTTCTTCTTCTTCACTTCTTCTTCTTCTTCTTCTTCTTCTTCTTCACTTCTTCACTTATTCTTCACTTCTTCTTCACTTCTTCTTCACTTCTTCACTTCTTCTCAGATGGTGGTGTTGCCTCTGGCTTCCCACATGGCGTATGCCCACTCTTGCCTCTTCTCCTTCCAGGCATCATTGTCGCCTGCGTTCACGCCATGGCCGGTCTCTACTTCATCAAAAGTGACAACCTCTTCGAAGAACTCATCCTCGCCCCAACCTAGGATCCAGTTGTGAAGAATGCAGCAAGAAAGGACCAGATTTACTTGAGTGTCAAAAGTGTGGAAGGGTTTCTGGTCAAGGACCTTGAACCTGTTCTGCAATGCAGCAAAGGCCCTCCCAATGGTGACTCTAAAGCTTGAGTGTCTCAGATTGAACATCTCTTTCGCATTCTGAGGTCGGTGCTTCGCAGATAACTCGTTGAGGTGGTACCTTATTTTCCTGAAGGGAGGTAGAATACCAGATCGGCATACATATCCAGCATCTCCAAGGTAGGACTTACCCTAAGGGATTTGTGATGCGTGTAGTTGACACGTCCGTTGGGAACCTGATGTCTACGTTCCCCCTCCTTTCCTGTAGACAGTGTTGGGCCTCCAAGTGCAGAGGTTTGTAGAACAGCAGCAAGTTTCCCTTAAGTGGATACCCAAGGTTTATCGAACTCAGGGAGGAAGAGGTCAAAGATATCCCTCTCATGCAACCCTGCAACCACAAAGCAAGAAGTCTCTTGTGTCCCCAACACACCAAATAGGTGCACTAGTTCGGCGAAGAGATAGTGAAATACAGGTGGTATAAATAAGTATGAGCGGTAGCAACGGTGCCGAGAAAAGTGCTTGGCGTGTAGTTGATGGTGGTGGTATTGCGACGATAGTAACGCGATAGAAACGAGTAAACAAGCGGTAGTAACTCAGCGGTATTTAGGAACAAGGCCTAGGGATTACACTTTCACTAGTGGACACTCTCAACATTGATCACATAACGAGAATAGATAAATGCATACTCTACACTTTTGTTGGATGATGAACACATTGCGTAGGATTACACGAACCCTCAATGCCGGAGTTAACAAGCTCCACAATAATGCTCATGTTTAAGTAACCTTTAGTGTAAGATAGATCAACGCTACTAAACCAAGTACTAGCATAGCATGCACACTGTCACCTTCATGCATATGTAGGAGGAATAGATCACATCAATATTATCATAGCAATAGTTAACTCCATAATCTACAAGAGATCATGATCATAGCATAAACCAAGTACTAACACGGTGCACGCACTGTCACCTTTACACACGTGCAGGAGGAATAGAACTACTTTAATAACACATCACTAGAGTAGCACATAGATAGTAGTGATACAAACATCATATGAATCTCAATCATGTAAGGCAGCTCATGAGATTATTGTATTGACACACATAGGAGAGAGATGAACCACATAGCTACCGGTACAGCCCCGAGCCTCGATGGAGAACTACTCCCTCCTCATGGGAGCAGCGAGCGGTGATGAAGATGGCGGTGGAGATGGCAGCGGTGTCGATGGAGAAGCCTTCCGGGGGCACTTCCCCGCTCCGGCGGGGTGCCGGAGCAGAGATCCTGTCCCCCGGATCTTGGCTTCGCGATGGCGGCGGCTCCGGCAGGTTTACGTGGGTTTCGTCAATTGGTATCGGGTTTTCGATCCGGGGGCTTTATATAGGCGAAGAGGCGGCGCGGGAGGGCTGACGGGGGGCCACACCATAGGGCGGCGCGGCCCCCTCCGGCCGCGCCGGCCTAGGGTTTGGTGGCCCTGTGGCCCCCTCCGACCTCTCCGGTGTGTTCGGATGCTTCCGGGGATTCTAAGATCTTTGGCGTTGATTTCGTCCGATTCGAGAATATTTCGTTACTAGGATTTCTGAAACCAAAAACAGCGAGAAAACGGAAGCGGCACTTCGGCATCTTGTTAATAGGTTAGTTCCGGAAAATGCACGAATATGACATAAAGTGTGCATAAAACATGTAGATAACATCAATAATGTGGCATGGAACACAAGAAATTATCGATACGTTGGAGACGTATCGGCATCCCCAAGCTTAGTTACTGCTCGTCCCGAGCGGGTAAAACGATAACAAAGATAATTTACGGAGTGACATGCCATCATAAACTTGATCATACTATTTGTAAAGCATATGTAGTGAATGCAGCGATCAAAACAATATGTATGACATGAGTAAACAACTGAATCATAAAGCAAAGACTTTTCATGAATAGCACTTCAAGACAAGCATCAATAAGCCTTGCATAAGAGTTAACTCATAAAGCAATAATTCAAAGTAAAGGTATTGAAGCAACACAAAAGAAGATTAAGTTTCAGCGGTTGCTTTCAACTTGTAACATGTATATCTCATGGATAATTGTCAATGCAAAGCAATATAACAAATGCAATATGCAAATATGTAAGAATCAATGCACGAGTTCACACAAGTGTTTGCTTCTTGAGATGGAGAGAAATAGGTGAACTGACTCAACAATGAAAGTAAAAGAATGGTCCTTCAAAGAGGAAAGCATCGATTGCTATATTTGTGCTAGAGCTTTGATTTTGAAAACATAAAGAGAGCATAAAAGTAAAGTTTTGAGAGGTGTTTGTTGTTGTCAACGAATGGTAGCGGGTACTCTAACCCCTTGCCGGACAAACCTTCAAAGAGCGGCTCCCATTTTATTTTATTTTTGGATGGCACTCCTTCCAACCTTTCTTTCACAAACCATGGCTAACCGAATCCTCGGGTGCACGCCAACAATCTCATACCATGAAGGAGTACCTTTTTATTTTAGTTTTATTATGATGACACTCCTCCCAACCTTTGCTTACACAAGCCATGGCTAACCGAATCCTTCGGGTGCCGTCCAACAATCACATACCATGGAGGAGTGTCTATTTTTAGTTTGTTAATTTGGGACTCGGGAATCCCATTGCCGGCTCTTTTTGCAAAATTATTGGATAAGCGGATGAAGCCACTAGTCCATTGGTGAAAGTTGCCCAACAAGATTGAAAGATAAACACCACATACTTCCTCATGAGCTATAAAACATTGACACAAATAAGAGGTAATAAATTTTGAATTGTTTAAAGGTAGCACTCAAGCAATTTACTTTGGAATGGCGGAGAAATACCATGTAGTAGGTAGGTATGGTGGACACAAATGGCATAGTGTTGGCTCAAGTATTTGGATGCATGAGAAGTATTCCCTCTCGATACAAGGTTTAGGCTAGCAAGGCTTATTTGAAACAAACACAAGGATGAACCGGTGCAGCAAAACTCACATAAAAGACATATTGAAAACATTATAAGACTCTACACCGTCTTCCTTGTTGTTCAAAACTCAATACTAGAAATTATCTAGACTTTAGAGAGACCAATTATGCAAACCAAATTTTAGCATGCTCTATGTATTCTTCACTAATAGGTGCAAAGTATATGGTGCAAGAGCTTAAACATGAGCACAACAATTGCCAAGTATCACATTACCCAAGACATTATAGCAATTACTACATGTATCATTTTCCAATTCCAACCATATAACAATTTAACGAAGAGGAATCTTCGCCATGAATATTATGAGCTAAGAACACATGTGTTCATTTGAACCAGCGGAGCGTGTCTCTCTCCAACACAAGCATGATGTAATCTAATTTATTCAAACACAAACAAAAACAAAAGCAAACAAACAGACGCTCCAAGAAAAAGCACATAAGATGTGATGGAATAAAAATATAGTTTCGGGGGAGGAACACTGATAATGTTGTTGATGAAGAAGGGGATGCCTTGGGCATCCCCAAGCTTAGACGCTTGAGTCTTCTTGATATATGCAGGGGTGAACCACCGGGTGCATCCCCAAGCTTAGAGCTTTCACTCTCCTTGATCATAGTATATCATCCTCCTCTCTTGACCCTTGAAAACTTCCTCCACACCAAACTCGAAACAACTCATTAGAGGGTTAGTGGACAATAAAAATTAACATGTTCAGAGGTGACACAATCATTCTTAACACTTCTGGACATTGCATAAAGCTACTGGACATCAATGGATCAAAGAAATTCATCCAACATAGCAAAAGAGGCAATGCGAAATAAAAGGCAGAATCTGTCAAAACAGAACAGTCCGTAAAGATGGATTTTATTAGGCCACCAGACCTGCTCAAATGAAAATGCTCAAATTGAATGAAAGTTGCGTACATATCTGAGGATCATGCACGTAAATTGGCATAATTTTCTGAGCTTCCTGCAGGGCAGTGGGCTCAGATTCGTGACAGCAAAGAAATCTGGAACTGCGCAGTAATCCAAATCTAGTACTTACTTTTCTATCAACGGCTTAACTTGGCACAACAAAACTCAAAACTAAGATAAGGAGAGGTTGCTACAGTAGTAAACAACTTCCAAGACACAAATATAAAACAAAGTACTGTAGCAAAATAACACATGGGTTATCTCCCAAGAAGTTGCTTTCTTTATAGCCATTAAGATGGGCTCGGCGAGCTTTAATGATGCACTCGCAAGAAATAGTATTTGAAGCAAAAGAGAGCATCAAGAGGCAAATTCAAAACACATTTAAGTCTAACATGCTTCCTATGCAAAGGAATCTTGTAAATAAACAAGTTCATGAAGAGCAAAGTAACAAGCATAGGAAGATAAAACAAGTGTAGCATCAAAAATTTCAGCACATAGAGAGGCATTTTAGTAACATGAAAATTTCTACAACCATATTTTCCTCTCTCATAATAACTTTCAGTAGCAACATGAGCAAACTCAACAATATAACTATCAAATGAAACATTCTTATCATGAGTCTCATGCACAAAATTATTACTACTCCCAACATAAGCATAATCAGTTTTATTAGTTGTAGTGGGAGCAAATTCAACAAAGTAGCTATCATTATTATTCTCATCAAGTGTAGGAGGCATAGTATAATCACAACAAAATTTACTCTCCATAGTAGGTGGCACCAAGAGACCACTATCATTATAATCATCATAAATAGGAGGCAAAGTATCATCAAAGAAAATTTTCTCCTCAATGCTTGGGGGACTAAAAATATCATGCAAACCAGCTTCCCCAAGCTTAGAACTTTCTATATCATTATCAACAATGGTGTTCAAAGCGTTCATACTAATATCACTACCGAGCATGCAAATAAGATTTCATAGGTTTTTTAAGTTTCGCATCAAACAATCCATGTTTTAAATCGGGAAATAGAATAAGAAGCTCACTCTTGTACATTATGCCAAACTAGTGTAAACAAGAAACAACAAGATGCAATTGCGGGATCTAAAGGAAATAGCTTTGAGCACACACACAACGGCGCCGGAAAAATACTTTACACGGGACCGGAGTATGAGAGCCTTTTACCTTTCCTCCCGGCAACGGCGCCGGAAAAGTGCTTGATGTCTACGTTCCCCCTCCTTTCACTGTAGACGGTGTTGGGCCTCCAAGTGCGAGAGGTTTGTAGAACAGCGACAAGTTTCCCTTAAGTGGATACCCAAGGTTTATCGAACTCGGGGAGGAAGAGGTCAAAGATATCCCTCTCATGCAACCACTGCAACCACAAAGCAAGAAGTCTCTTGTGTCCCCAACACACCAAATAGGTGCACTAGTTCGGCGAAGAGATAGTGAAATACGGGTGGTATAAATAAGTATGAGCGTAGCAACGGTGCCGGAAAAGTGCTTGGCGTGTAGTTGATGGTGGTGGTATTGCGGCGAGTAGTAACGCGATAAAACGATGAAACAAGCGGTAGTAACTCAGCGGTATTTAGGAACAAGGCCTAGGGATTACACTTTCACTAGTGGACACTCTCAACATTGATCACATAACGAGAATAGATAAATGCATACTCTACACTTTTGTTGGATGATGAACACATTGCGTAGGATTACACGAACCCTCAATGCCGGAGTTAACAAGCTCCACAATAATGCTCATGTTTAAGTAACCTTTAGTGTAAGATAGATCAACGCTACTAAACCAAGTACTAGCATAGCATGCACACTTGTCACCTTCATGCATATGTAGGAGGAATAGATCACATCAATATTATCATAGCAATAGTTAACTCCATAATCTACAAGAGATCATGATCATAGCATAAACCAAGTACTAACACGGTGCACGCACTTGTCACCTTTACACACGTGCAGGAGGAATAGAACTACTTTAATAACACATCACTAGAGTAGCACATAGATAGTAGTGATACAAACATCATATGAATCTCAATCATGTAAGGCAGCTCATGAGATTATTGTATTGACACACATAGGAGAGAGATGAACCACATAGCTACCGGTACAGCCCCGAGCCTCGATGGAGAACTACTCCCTCCTCATGGGAGCAGCGAGCGGTGATGAAGATGGCGGTGGAGATGGCGGCGGTGTCGATGGAGAAGCCTTCGGGGGCACTTCCCCGCTCCGGCGGGGTGCCGGAACGGAGATCCTGTCCCCCGGATCTTGGCTTCGCGATGGCGGCGGCTGCGGCAGGTTTCGTGGGTTTCGTCAATTGGTATCGGGTTTTCTGATCCGGGGGCTTTATATAGGCGAAGAGGCGGCGCGGGGAGGGCTGACGGGGGCCACATCATAGGGCGGCGCGGCCCCCTCTGGCCGCGCCGGCCTAGGGTTTGGTGGCCACTGTGGCCCCCCTCGATCCTCTCGGTGTGTTACGGATGCTTCGGGGATTCTAAGATCTTTGGCGTTGATTTCGTCCGATTCGAGAATATTTCGTTACTAGGATTTACTGAAACCAAAAACAGCGAGAAAACGAGGAGCGGCACTTCGGCATCTTGTTAATAGGTTAGTTCCAGAAAATGCACGAATATGACATAAAGTGTGCATAAAACATGTAGATAACATCAATAATGTGGCATGGAACACAAGAAATTATCGATACGTTGGAGACGTATCAGAACCCCAAGAGGAAGGTGTGATGCGCACAGCGGCAAGTTTCCCTCAGTTAGAAACCAAGGTTTAATCGAACCAGTAGGAGTCAAGAAGCAACACCAGAGATTCCGGCGCCAACGTGGAACCTGCACAACACAACCAAAGTACTTTGCCCCAACGAAACAGTGAGGTTGTCAATCTCACCGGCTTGTTGTAACAAAGGATTAACCGTATTGTGTGGAAGATGATTGTTTGCGAGAGAAAACAGTAAAAACAAGTATTGCGAGCAGATTTGTATTTCAGTATTAAAAGAATGGACCGGGGTCCACGAGTTCACTAGAGGTGTCTCTCCCATAAGATAAAAGCATGTTGGGTGAACAAATTACGGTCGGGCAATTGACAAATAGAGAGGGCATAACAATGCACATACATGACATGATAAGTATAGTGAGAATTAATTGGGCATTACGACAAAGTACATAGACCGCCATCCAAGCTGCATCTATGCCTAAAAAGTCCACCTTCGAGGTTATCGTCCGAACCCCTCCGGTATTAAGTTGCAAAGCAACGAGACAATTGCATTAAGTATGGTGCGTAATGTAATCAACAACTACATCCTCGGACATAGCGCCAATGTTTTATCCCTAGTGGCAACGAGCACAACACAACCTTAGAACTTTACATCACTTGTCCCAGGTGTCAATGCGGGCATGAACCCACTATCGAGCATAAATACTCCCTCTTGGAGTTAAAAGTAAAAACTTGGCCAGAGCCTCTACTAGAAACGGAGAGCATGCAAGATCATAAACAACACATGTGTAATAACTTGATAATTAACATGACATGGTATTCTCTATCCATCGGATCCCGACAAACACAACATATAGAATTACAGATAGATGATCTTGATCATGTTAGGCAGCTCACAAGATCCAACAATGAAGCACAATGAGGAGAAGAAAACCATCTAGCTACTC
Organism: Lolium rigidum; assembly: GCF_022539505.1. Classification (NCBI taxonomy): domain Eukaryota; kingdom Viridiplantae; phylum Streptophyta; class Magnoliopsida; order Poales; family Poaceae; genus Lolium; species Lolium rigidum. Next base: position 174,648,272 of record NC_061510.1, read on the forward strand.
ACTCATCACTCCGGAGGCGACCATGGCGGTGTAGAGTCCTCCGGGAGATGAATCCCCTCTCCGGCAGGGTGCCGGAGGAGATCTCCAGAATCCCCCGAGATGGGATCGGCGGCGGCGGCTCAGTAAGGTTTTCCGTATCGTGGTTTTTCGCATCAGGGGTTTCGCGACGGAGGCTTTAAGTAGGCGGAAGGGCGAGTCGGGGGCCGGACGAGGGGCCACACCATAGGGCGGCGCGGGCCCCCACGGGCCGCGCCGCCTTGTGGTGTCGCCACCTCGTGGCCCCACTTCGTGTGTTCTTCGGTCTTCCGGAAGCTCCGTGGAAAAATAGGCCCACGGGTCTTCGTTTTGTCCAATTCGAGAATATTTCGTTACTAGGATTTACGAAACCAAAAACAGCGAGAAACAGAGACGGCACTTCGGCATCTTGTTAATAGGTTAGTTCCGAGAAAATGCACGAATATGACATAAAGTGTGCATAAAACATGTAGGTATCATCAATAATATGGCATAGAACATAAGAAATTATCGATACGTCGGAGACGTATCAAGCATCCCCAAGCTTAGTTCTGCTCGTCCCGAGCGGGTAAAACGATAACAAAGATAATTTACGAAGTGATATGCCATCATAACTTTGATCATACTATTTGTAAACATATGTAGTGGATGCAGCGATCAAAACAATGGTAATGACATGAGTAAACAAGTGAATCATATAGCAAAGACTTTTCATGAATAGTACTTCAAGACAAGTATTAATAAGTCTTGCATAAGAGTTAACTCATAAAGCAATAAATCAAAGTAAAGGCATTGAAGCAACACAAAGGAAGATTAAGTTTCAGCGGTTGCTTTCAACTTGTAACATGTATATCTCATGGATAATTGTCAACATAGAGTAATATAACAAGTACAATATGCAAGTATGTAGGAATCAATGCACGAGTTCACACAAGTGTTTGCTTCTTGAGGTGGAGAGAAATAGGTGAACTGACTCAACATAAAGGTAAAGAGAATGGTCCTACAAAGAGGAAAGCATCGATTGCTATATTTGTGCTAGAGCTTTTATTTTGAAAACATGAAACAATTTTGTCAACGGTAGTAATAAAGCATATGAGTTATGTACATTATATCTTACAAGTTGCAAGTCTCATGCATAGTATACTAATAGTGCCCGCACCTTGTCCTAATTAACTTGGACTACCGGATCTTTGCAATGCACATGTTTTGACCAAGTGTCACAATGGGGTACCTCCATGCCGCTCTGTACAAAGGTCTAAGGAGAAAGCTCGCATTTTGGATTTCTCGCTTTTGATTATTCTCAACTTAGACATCCATACCGGGACAACATGGACAACAGATAATGGACTCCTCTTTAATGCATAAGCATGTGGCAACAATTATTATTCTCATATGAGATTGAGGATATATGTCCAAAGCCGAAACTTCCACCATGAATCATGGCTTTAGTTAGCGGCCCAAAGTTCTTCTCTAACAATATGCATGCTCCAACCATGAAGGTGGTAGATCTCTCTTGCTTCGGACAAGACGGACATGCATAGCAACTCACATGATATCCAACAAAGAATAGTTGATGGCGTCCCCAGAAACATGGTTATCGCTCAACAAGCAACTTAATAAGAGATAAAGTGCATAAGTACATATTCAATACCACAATAGTTTTTAAGCTATTTGTCCCATGAGCTATATATTGCAAAGGTGAATGATGGAATTTTAAAGGTAGCACTCAAGCAATTTACTTTGGAATGGCGGATAAATACCATGTAGTAGGTAGGTATGGTGGACACAAATGGCATAGTGGTTGGCTCAAGTATTTGGGATGCATGAGAAGTATTCCCTCTCGATACAAGGTTTAGGCTAGCAAGGTCATTTGAAACAAACACAAGGATGAACGGTACAGACAAAACTCACATAAAAGACATATGGTAAACATTATAAGACTCCATACCGTCTTCCTTGTTGTTCAAAACTCAATACTAGATGTTATCTAGACTCTAGAGAAACCAAATATGCAAACCAAATTAGCAAGCTCTAAGTATTTCTTCATTAATGGGTGCAAAGTATATGATGCAAGAGCTTAAACATGAGCACAACAATTGCCAAGTATCAAATTATCCAAGACATTATAGCAATTTACTACATGTATCATTTTCCAATTCCAACCATATAACAATTTAACGAAGATGAAACTTCGCCATGAATACTATGAGTAGAGCCTAAGGACATATTTGTCCATATGCAACAGCGGAGCGTGTCTCTCTCCCATAAAGTGAATGCTAGGATCCATTTTATTCAAACAAAACAAAAAAACAAAAACAAACCGACGCTCCAAGCAAAGTGCATAAGATGTGACGGAATAAAAATATAGTTTCGGGGGAGGAACCCGATAATGTTGTCGATGAAGAAGGGGATGCCTTGGGCATCCCCAAGCTTAGACGCTTGAGTCTTCTTAATATATGAAGGGGTGAACCACCGGGGCATCCCCAAGCTTAGAGCTTTCACTCTCCTTGATCATATTGCATCATACTCCTCTCTTGATCCTTGAAAACTTCCTCCACACCAAACTCGAAACAACTCATTAGAGGGTTAGTGCATAATAAAAATTCACATGTTCAGAGGTGACACAATCATTCTTAACACTTCTGGACATTGCATAAAGCTACTGGACATTAGTGGATCAAAGAAATTCATCCAACATAGCAAAAGAGGCAATGCGAAATAAAAGACAGAATCTGTCAAAACAGAACGGTCCGTAAAGATGGATTTTATTAGGCTACCAGACTTGCTCAAACGAAAATGCTCAAATTGAATGAAAGTTGCGTACATATCTGAGGATCATGCTCGTAAATCGGCGTAATTTTCTGAGCTAGCTACAGGTAGATAGACTCAGATTCGTGACAGCAAAGAAATCTGGAACTGCGCAGTAATCCAAATCTAGTACTTACTTTTCTATCAAAGACTTTACTTGGCACAACAAAACATAAAACTAAGATAAGGAGAGGTTGCTACAGTAGTAAACAACTTCCAAGACACAAATATAAAAAAAAAATACTGTAGAAAAAACATGGGTTGTCTCCCATAAGCGCTTTTCTTTAACGCCTTTCAGCTAGGCGCAGAAAGTGTAACTCAAGTAACATCGAGAGATGAAGCATCAACATCATAATTTGTTCTAATAATAGAATCATAAGGTACCTTCATTCTCTTTCTAGGGAAGTGTTCCATACCTTTCTTGAGAGGAAATTGATATTTAATATTACCTTCCTTCATATCAATAGTAGCACCAACGGTTCGGAGGAAAGGTCTTCCCAATATAATGGGGCAAGATGCATTGCATTCAATATCCAAGACAACAAAATCAACGGGGACAAGGTTATTGTTAACCATAATATGAACATTATCAACTCTCCCCAAAGGTTTATTTTTAGCATTATCGACGAGATTAACATCCAAATAACAATTCTTCAATGGTGGCAAGTCAAGCATATCATAGACTTTTTTAGGCATAACGAAATACTTGCACCAAGATCACATAAGGCATTACAATCAAAATCTTTGACTCTCATTTTAATGATGGGCTCCCAACCATCCTCTAGCTTTCTAGGAATAGAAGTTTCAAGTTTTAGTTTCTCTTCTCTAGCTTTTATGAGAGCATTTGTAATATGTTTTGTGAAAGCCAAATTTATAGCGCTAGCATTGGGACTCTTAGCAAGTTTTTGCAAGAACTTTATAACTTCAGAGATGTGGCAATCATCAAAATCTAAATCATTACAATCTAAAGCAATGGGATTATCATCCCCAAGGTTGGAAAAAATTTCAGCAGTTTTATCACAAGCAGTTTCGGCAGTTTTAGCGAGTTTCGAGTAATTTTGCGCGCTTTGCACTAGGAGTAGAAGCATTGCCAACACCAATTATTTTACCATTGATAGTAGGAGGTGCAGCAACATGTGAATCATTAGCATTGCTAGTGGTGGTAATAGTCCAAACTTTAGCTACATTTTTCTCTTTAGCTAGTTTTTCATTTTCTTCTCTATCCCACCTAGCACGCAGTTCAGCCATTAATCTTATATTCTCATTAATTCTAACTTGGATGGCATTTGCTGTAGTAACAATTTTATTTTCAATATCCTCAGGTTTAGCAGCCATTTTATTAATTAAAGAAGATTGTGACGCAGACATGTATGAGATTCGGTTTTCGGCATTTGCAAGTTTAGTTTGCAACCCGTAAATCTCCATATTCAGATTTTCAAGTTGATTTCCTATATTCTTCAACAAGGTAGATTGTTCATTCATAGTTTTAGTAAACAATTTATTTTGCTCATATTGTGATTGCATAAAGCTCTTGGTGGATCTTTCAATTTCTAACATCTTTTCCTCATTAGGTGAAACATATCTACCATAAGAATTACCATTAGCAGGATATGGCCTAGAATTTTGAGCAACCAATGAAGCTAACGGAACTTTATTAGGATCAACATTAGTCCTACCATTCACAAGCATAGACATAATAGCATCAATCTTATCATTCAAGGAAGAGGATTCTTCAACAGAATTTACCTTCTTACCTTGTGGAGCTCTTTCCGTGTGCCATTCAGAGTAATTAACCATCATATTATCAAGAAGCTTTGTTGCTTCACCAAGAGTGATGGACATAAAGGTACCTCCAGCAGCTGAATCCAATAAATTCCGCGAAGAAAAATTTAGTCCTGCATAGAAGGTTTGGATGATCATCCAAGTAGTCGATCCATGGGTTGGGCAATTTTTAACCGAGAGATTTCATTCTTTCCCAAGCTTGAGCAACATGTTCATTATCTAATTGTTTAAAATTCATTATGCTACTCCTCAAAGATATAATTTTAGCAGGGGGATAATATCTACCAATAAAAGCATCCTTGCATTTAGTCCAGGAATCAATACTATTCTTAGGCGAGAGATAGCAACCAATCTTTAGCTCTTCCTCTTAATGAGAAAGGGAACAATTTTAATTTTATAATGTCACCATCTACATCTTTATATTTTTGCATTTCACATAGTTCAACAAAATTATTGAGATGGGCAGCAGCATCATCAGAACTAACACCAGAAAATTGCTCTCTCATGACAAGATTAAGTAAATCAGGTTTAATTTCAAAGAATTCCGCTGTAGTAGCAGGTGGAGCAATAGGTGTGCATAAGAAATCATTATTATTTGTGGTTGTGAAGTCACACAACTTAGTATTTTCAGGGGTGGCCATTTTAGCAGTAGTAAATAAAGCAAACTAGATAAAGTAAATGCAAGTAAACTAAATTTTTTGTGTTTTTGATATAGCAAACAAGACAGTAAATAAAGTAAAGCTAGCAACTAATTTTTTTGTGTTTTGATATAATGCAGCAAACAAAGTAGTAAATAAAATAAAGCAAGACAAAAACAAAGTAAAGAGATTGAGAAGTGGAGACTCCCCTTGCAGCGTGTCTTGATCTCCCCGGCAACGGCGCCAGAAATTTGCTTGATGCGTGTAGTTGACACGTCCGTTGGGAACCCCAAGAGGAAGGTGTGATGCGCACAGCGGCAAGTTTCCCTCAATTAGAAACCAAGGTTTAATCGAACCAGTAGGAGTCAAGAAGCACGTTGAAGGTTGATGACGGCGGGATGTAGTGCGGCGCAACACCAGAGATTCCGGCGCCAACGTGGAACCTGCACAACACAACCAAAGTACTTTGCCCCAACGAAACGAGTGAGGTTGTCAATCTCACCGGCTTGTCGTAACAAAGGATTAACCGTATTGTGTGGAAGATGATTGTTTGCAGAGAAAACAGTAAAAACAAGTATTGCAGACAGATTTGTATTTCGAGTATTAAAAGAATGGACCGGGGTCCACAGTTCACTAGAGGTGTCTCTCCCATAAGATAAAAGCATGTTGGGTGAACAAATTACAGTCGGGCAATTGACAAATAGAGAGGGCATAACAATGCACATACATGACATGATAAGTATAGTGAGATTTAATTGGGCATTACGACAAAGTACATAGACCGCCATCCAACCGCATCTATGCCTAAAAAGTCCACCTTCGAGTTATCGTCCGAACCCCTCCGGTATTAAGTTGCAAAGCAACGAGACAATTGCATTAAGTATGGTGCGTAATGTAATCAACAACTACATCCTCGGACATAGCGCAATGTTTTATCCCTAGTGGCAACAGCACAACACAACCTTAGAACTTTACTGTCATCTGTCCCGGTGTCAATGCAGGCATGAACCCACTATCGAGCATAAATACTCCCTCTTGGAGTTAAAAGTAAAAACTTGGCCAGAGCCTCTACTAGAAACGGAGAGCATGCAAGATCATAAACAACACATGTGTAATAACTTGATAATTAACATGACATGGTATTCTCTATCCATCGGATCCCGACAAACACAACATATAGAATTACGGATAGATGATCTTGATCATGTTAGGCAGCTCACAAGATCCAACAATGAAGCACAATGAGGAGAAGACAACCATCTAGCTACTGCTATGGACCCATAGTCCGAGGGGTGAACTACTCACTCATCACTCCGGAGGCGACCATGGCGGTGTAGAGTCCTCCGGGAGATGAATCCCCTCTCCGGCAGGGTGCCGGAGGAGATCTCCGAGAATCCCCCGAGATGGGATCGGCGGCGGCGGCGTCTCGGTAAGGTTTTCCGTATCGTGGTTTTTCGCATCGGGGGTTTCGCGACGGAGGCTTTAAGTAGGCGGAAGGGCGAGTCGGGGGCCGGACGAGGGGCCACACCATAGGGCGGCGCGGCCCCCCGGGCCGCGCCGCTTTGTGGTGTCGCCACCTCGTGGCCCCACTTCGTGTGTTCTTCGGTCTTCCGGAAGCTCCGTGGAAAAATAGGCCCCCGGGTCTTCGTTTCGTCCAATTCCGAGAATATTTCGTTACTAGGATTTCTGAAACCAAAAACAGCGAGAAAACGAGAACCGGCACTTCGGCATCTTGTTAATAGGTTAGTTCCAGAAAATGCACGAATATGACATAAAGTGTGCATAAAACATGTAGGTATCATCAATAATATGGCATAGAACATAAGAAATTATCGATACGTCGGAGACGTATCAATTTGCAACCCATCATGCCTTGACAAGTTGTCGACCAGGATGCTCGCATCATGAGCTGAACCCTCCCACCCAGCAAGCACGTAGGTGAACCTCATATCAAAATCCACAGTTGCTAGCACGTTCTGGATGGTGTAGTGTTTCCTCCTGCGGAATGTTGCACACATTGATCTCGGTACCTTTGCAGTGACATTAGTACCATCAATAGCCCCAATGCAATCATGTAAAAAAATTAGCATACAGTCGTGTTTCTGACAGTACCACACATCTGATAGGTAGAAGGAACATGATTTTGTACTCACCCTGAAATAGAGGAACCACCTGTAGCTGTTCTTGATCTTGGGTGGTGTGTTCGTTGATGCTAACTTGATCATTTCACCTCTGAGCTCCCCAATTGCGTACAACACCTGCTGGAAGTACCGAGAAATAGTCTCCGTGGACCGCCTGAATGTGCTATGGATGACACTGAACCTCTGGTTATGACCCACGATATGAAGAAACATTGCGACTTGTTCTTCGACGGAGGTGTGAATGCTATCAATCAGCGGTCCTCTAGTCCTGAACGTTTTCACAAGTGCATAGAAAGGGGCTCTTCTCATCCGTAGCATCTGGATAGTCTCTACGTCGTTGCAGTTGTAGATGTGGTTTAGGTTGGCAATCCTCTCCTGATCTCGTTGTACCATAGGACCATAACTCACACGAGGAAAAGCAGCATGCCTAACTTCTCTCTTGGTATCAGGATCCAGACTTGTATGTAAGAGTGATGCAGCGTGATGCACAAGCTAGAGCTGGTCGGTCTACTGAAACAAGATCTATGCATTACGGACGGTCTTATCGAATCCAACTTGTTCTACCAACATAATCTAACACTACAGTAAAGCAGATGAGTTTTTCCTTGCCTCCGTCATGGCGGACAACGGATACGGCTGAAAGGCGCAGCAGATGTGCGCAGGCTCCACCGCGGCTGAAAGGCGCAGCAGATGTGCGCAGGCTCCACCGCGGCTGAAAAAGAGGACCCTGATCCGGCGCCGGAGACCGAAGGGAAATGCGCGTTACCAGATCTGGTTCGCCACCGCCGATGCGAAAATTGGAGGAAAGAAAAATTTGGGAGGGGCTAATGGAGAGAGTAAATGAAGAAGGAGGTTACCTCTACCTTTACTGCGCAAGCCGCTGGGACTTCTCCGCTGTGCCGAGGCGAAGCGCCCGCATGAGCGAAACCAAACAGCCCGAAAATGCTAGGTTGAGCGCCCAGGCCACCAAACAGGTCCTGGAGTATCCCGTCCCGCAGCTTAAGAAAAAAGAGCAGCACGGCTGGCAATCATTTCCCCTCGCTTGATCTTAAACCCAAACGCAGCAGCCCCGCACCAGGCGCAGCACCCTCTTCTGCAGCGCAGTGCCGCAGTCCCGTGTAGACCAGCGAGCGGGTGAGTAGCACGCCGTCGCCGTCGCCCTCGCGCTCTCCCCTGCCTCTTCTCCCGCTGCCCCTCGAGCTGCCCTCCCCCTCGTCCTCATCCTCACGGCAGGGAGATAGATTGAGGGGGTGTGTGCCTTCTGACCAACAATGGTGGTAGGCTCTCTATCTTTGCCTCTCTGCTGTCGATTTTAGCGCTTCTCAGATTTAAGCGATTTTGATACAAGGTAGAATGGTGGTAGGACCGTAGGAATATTTCGCGTGCGAGGATTGCATCCCAGATTATTTCTTTTGCGATTCCTCTGCACAACAATGAAAGTTTCCTCTTTTTTTCCTGCGAAAAAGTTCCCATTTACTCGAAACTGTACGAACTGATCCCCCCCGCTCATACGATCTCTCCATTCCGATGAGAGGGAAGTCCTCGTGTCTATCAATTGCTTTTTTTTTTGCGGGGCGTGTCTATCAATTGCTGACTTATCACTTTATCAGTCTGTGCGCCACTCGGTTTTGTTTATAGGGTTTTTGTGGTTTCTGTGATTGAAAAGATCCATCTTTTTCCCCTTGGTGGATGCGTTCCATATCCTAGAATTGGACCCGCCTGTGTTAATTTTGCCTTATAGCATCCATAGACTTCGTGTTTCCTTGGATGGTTAGCTCGGATGCCGCAGTACTTTGTCAAAATACTGACCTGTATAGGTGAAATTGCAGCACTAGCTGAACACCTTATACATAGGACACTCTCATTTGTATATATTTATTGATGGTCCATTCAACCTAATATATGTTCTAATTCTTTTGTGCATCCTGGACCCTAGAGTAGTTGAATGAGGCCATGATAATTTTCGTTTCGGGATTTCAACTGTGCTATGCTGTTTTGATTCATATGTTGTTCATGTTGACACATTGATACTGCGGAGTAAGGATTTTTGTTTTTGTTTTAGTTTATGTTACAGTAACCCACCCACCTATTTGGTGAAGAAATTCTTGCTTCTCTGGCACTTGAGCTCATGCTACAAGCATCACGGCCATACTGCAGTACTGCATGTTTGGTTAATCTTATTCCAGGTGACAATGGGAAAACCTGGTAAATCTGACCACCTTTTAGATTTACCAACCTGATCACTTTCCTCCCAAATCATTTTGTAGCTATGTTATGCATAATCTGTTACTTATGCATCCTCATAATCCCCGTAAATAGGAATTTGAACTGTTTCTAATTGTATCAGTAACTGTTTATCGGGCATTAGCTTGATGTATTGTTGTGGCATGGGTGGAGGGGAGTTTGTGCAATATAAAAAAGTTGGTGTTTTCTTCTTCCTTTTTGATGTATTCTAATAACTATGTAATTGAATCTTGCTGTGCTAATTTCGTGCTAGAGATTTTAATTGAGATATCTTGTGGTTGTTGTGGTCTTATAACGCAATAAAATTCTTACCTTGTGTTATTTTCTTCTTTATAATTGCTTTTCTGGTGGTTTGCTTTCAATATTGACCGACGTGTGCTAACTCATGTCACAGGACTGGGTTAGCGATAGCGATGACAGTGATAAGTTTGAGTGGGGAAGTGATAGCGAGGCTGAGTCCTCATGGGCTCCGAAATTGAGGAAATTGGATGCTCCTGGCCCGTCCATGCAGGTACGTCAGGTAGTAACAGATATAAAAAATGTGTATTTCATCACAGGAGCCACGACTTATCATTATTATGATCATGGTGTGATATTTGTTCGTGCAATTGTCTAAAGGATTCTAATGGGTGGGTCAATGGGCAAGCAACATCTACTTCTTTAGTCGAGGTATATGTGGGAATGGGTTTCCCAAAAGAGATGGTCATGAAGTGTATTAAGCAGATTGGTAATACTAAAGGTAATTAGTTTCATTTCATTTGTCTTGTTTGTGTTTGCACATTTTGCTCCAATCGAGGATTTTGCTTTCAGGGCATAGTAATGAAAATGCATTGCTCGAGCTGCTTCTCTCATATAAGGTATTCTCCGTGCTCTACTACTGAGTTTATTATATGATGCCCTTGTTTTGTGGTGGAAATGATTGTGTATTCCAATTGGTCATGTGAAATGCAGGTACTAGGTGAAGACGCTGCAGTGGGTAATTGCTCTGCCTCTGGCTGCACCCCGCCGAGTGTTGAAGATGATGATGATTTTGACTTTGAAAACTGGGATGTCGATGACGATGCTGGTGCTAGAGAGCACAACTCTGATAGTTCTGGTGATGAGGTAGATGATACATTATCTTTAGTTCGTAAGCTGAGAATTTTGTTACCATATATGTATGCACACATGTGAAATCTTTGCACTGCATTCCCTGATAACTTCTCCTATGGTTCCTTCTTAACGAGTGCCATGCATACTTGAGCACCCAATTTAGTACTGTTTGAGCTTTGTTTATTTTGCTCCCAGCCTTTCATCAGTGTAGAATTGCATTGCGAGGTTTCAGTACTTGATTTGTTTTACTCAGAGTTCTCATCATGTTTAAGTTTATCATGTACGAGTGTAATGTTTTACGAAGTGAGTATACCAATACTCTGGGAGTAATCATGTGATCTGGAAAGTAGTAGAAAATGAGTGTATTATTGTCCTGCTTGTCTGTATTTTTCATAAATCAGAGAATTCAGATCTATTAGACACGCTTGTTTTCTCTTCAGTTACTATGCATTTGAATATTTACAAGACTCAGGACTTGTGGTGTTATGACGCTACGAGAAAATCATATTACAGGTGCTTTAGCCAATAGAAGGGGCTACACATACTGCAGGCACTTTAATGTGTAGAAATATGCTCTTTGATTTTTTGTGTACTCCAAGATATAATGTACAATCTGACTGAACTCAGAAGAGTTTAGAAGAATAGAAGCTGAACTTAAAGCGCTGAATACTAAAGAAACAAGCAAGAATGTAGCTGGACCTAAATAATTATATCATGCACTGAAGTAAAGGTTGTGCTGCGACCCGTCTGATCACATTTCCGCAAAATCAAAGGAGGGTCAAGAAATAGGATGCAAGCTAGGACGAATAATGGTCTTTCAGTCTTAAATGACATAGTTCAAGATTCTTATCTTGACTTATAAAAACGCGGGATTCAAGGCTTAAATGACATTATCTAAAAAAAAGGTTCCAGATCTTTTTGACTTTCAGTTACAGAAAATGATGATATTACTGAAAAAGGGCAGCACATACCACACTAGTTGCATCAAACTTCCCTCCAGGACTAGCCTCAAGAAAAATAAATATCTACCTGTTAGAGCCAAGAAAAATGAAGGATTCGATCCATACATGTTCTTATAGAAATGCATACATGGAGTCACTAATTCAGAAATCTCAGAGTGAAACATATGTGATGTCCAATTTTCTTACAAGTGTATTCATAGATCAGACCCACAAGTTATGCAAATAGAATGAGTGAAGAAAATATTGTATGGTTCAATCCTATATTCCTATTCATGTCTAGATATATGTAATGACTGAATTCAACAAGTAGGGAAATACTATGGAGCGTTTGATCTCTATTACACATGCTCAGCAAAAAATATCTTGAATGCTAGCAAGGAAATGAACCTGAAATAGGGTGGCATGGGAATGTTGTCATCAGTCTTATCATGAAGATGCACCTAGTTTCCTCATCATCCATCAGTTCTGAAATCGGGATGAAGAGACGGTATAGCCGTGTTTCATCGCTGCTACGCATCCAGCACAGTGTCGTTTTAATTATGAAACAGCAAATTTGGACATGTAATTTCAGTTTATTCCAGCATGACCAGAAGTACTTATATTACCTTTATGTTGTTTCGAGTGTAAGATGACAAGAATTTGTATTCATGCATATAACAGTTCTTGTATTAATGTCCTTCTCAAATATCACCAGAGAAAAAAACTGACTTCCTAAATGATCTCATTAATTTGATTCTTGAATAGTTTTTCTCTCTCTTTTTCTTGGGTAGTCAGTGCTATTCATCTCTTGATCATTGATTAGCTGTTGTCCCCTTTCTTTTCTCTGTTCATGTAGATGTCGCTGATCACTATGCAGTTGTATTTTTCATCAGCAGTCAGTTAGTTGGCATTAAAAAATCTGTTAGATGTAGCAAGTGTTTTCTAATCTCGGGTTTTGTTGTGCTTTGTGCAGGATTTTCTACAAGAGATGTCAGAGAAGGACATGAAGTTGAAAACATTACTGGGCATGGGATTTCCTGAAGATGAAGCCAATGTGGCTATTACAAGATGTGGTATGACTTGTGTGGAAATTTCTGGATTTAATTCACTATTCACTGTTAGGTACACGTACATGTATATACACAAACATGTGGGCCTATGGACCACTTACACACACACACAGCACATACATGGTATGCCACTTTTTTCGAAATAGATGTGATCACACTTTCTTCGAAAGGGACCTTTATGTTGTATATTTTTGCGTACATTTTTCTAGGTGTGGATGCTGCTCTCTCTTTATTAATTGATTCTATCTCGGCATCACAGTACGCAGGAGGTCATGAGGTAGTTTTTTTGATCCGATTACATTTGAATAAGAAAACTGCTTCGCTCTTTTAATTTGATGTAAGGACACTGTAATCTTTGTATGTTTGGCAGGTTATGAATGGATGCTTCTATTCTGCTGGAGAGAGAAGGAAAGAAAAATTGATGGAACAGACCAAGAATAAGATGAAGCGGTATAGAGGTGGAGCACAAGGCAATCGAGCCCCCTTGGATGGTAGCGATGATGAAGAAATGCCTATTCCAAAGCCTATGGTTGGATTTAACCTTCCTGGTTATATGCGATCAGTGGTCAGAATGATTCCTGAACAAGCTAGGGGACCACCTTTTTTCTACTATGAAAATGTGGCCCTAGCTCCAAAAGGTGCATGGCCAGAAATTTCAAGATTTCTGCATGACAGTCAACCAGAATTTGTGGACTCTAAGCACTTGTGTGCAGCTGCCAGGAAAAGAGGATACATCCATAATTTGCCAATTGATAACAGATCACCTCTCCGTCCCCTCCCTCCAAAGACCATATTTGAGGCCTTCCCTCATTATAAGAAGTGGTGGCCTTCCTGGGATCCAAGGAGGCAGCTCAACTGCCTGCAGACTTGTGTGGGAAGTGCAAAGCTGTCAGGCCGGATTCAATGTGCTCTTGCAAGCTCAGACAATCCACCGGCTAGAAGTATTCAGAAATATGTCATGAAAGAGTGCAGAAAATGGAATCTTGTCTGGGTTGGAAAGAACAAGGCTGCTCCGTTGGAGCCTCAGGAGTATGAAGATCTACTTGGTTACCCGAGAGACCATACTAGGGTACTTGGCAGGGCAGAGAGATACAAAGCTCTCGGCAACGCATTCCAAGTTGATTTAGTCGCTTACCACTTGTCAGTGCTCAGAAACATGTTTCCCAATGGTGTTAATGTGTTGTCCTTGTTCAGCGGTATTGGAGGAGCAGAGGTAGCTCTGCACAGGCTTGGGATCCACATGAGAACTGTCGTTTCTGTTGAGATAAGCGAAGATAGTAGGAGGGTTTTGAGGGGTTGGTGGGATCAGACTCAGACAGGCACATTGATTGAGATTGCTGATGTGAAATCTCTCAGTAATGATAGAATTGCATCATTTGTTAGTACATTTGGTGGCTTCGACTTGGTGATTGGGGGCAGCCCTTGTAACAATCTTGCCGGGAGCAACCGACACCACCGCGATGGCTTGAAGGGCGATAAATCCATCTTGTTCTATCACTACTCCAGGATCTTGCGTGCCGTCAAGTCGTCTATGGCAAGATTGTAGCATAATCATTGTTTACGCAACCTCAGGTATGAATAAACAGGTTTCTTTTGCTTCTGCCATCACTTTGCCGTTATGGCTATGAAAATTTGCATTGACTGCACCCATCTATTATATTGCTCCTCTCGACAACTTGTAATTTACAAAAACTTCCCCCCCAGGTAGTTTGTTCTTGGTCTGAAAGAACCACTCCCGATGTTATATTTCAAATACTGGAGATGTCTTGATCAAATGAACAGTCTATACATCACGTTCTGGTTTTCCATTTTCCACTACACTTGCATCAATAGGAATTTCGGAGTCAGTAAATTCTGTTTTGAATGGATTTGGACCAAGGACGGAAGCAACAATTAGAGATTCTTCCGTCCTTGTTTACCTGCTTCCCTCTTGTGTGACAAAAAGTTCTAAGCTCTGAAAACCTGCTTCCTTCTTGTGTAACAATAAGCTGTATGCTCTGAAAACCTGCTTCCCTCTTGTGTAACAAAAAGTTGTATGCTCTGAAAACCTGCTCCCCTCTTGCGTAACAATAAGTTGTTGCTAGTAATTTAAAAAGCAAGCAGGATCCTTCCATTTATTTTGAGATCAGACAGGAGATAGCTCAGAGTTGGAAGATGAGATGATTTGCGTTTGTTTCCCTTTGTTTGAGATGATTCTAGGTGTTGTAGACATCCTGTCGTGTATCTGGATCAGTAATATATATTACTTTTGGTTGGTTATGCTGCTGGTTGTGTTTCTGGCTATTACTCTGCAAAGATGTGGTGTGCCATATCCTTTACAGCTCTGCAAAGATATGGTTCTGGCAATGGCCGTTCGTGTGGCTCACAATTGCTGTTCTTTTTACAGGTGCAGCTGAAAAGTCAGGATGAAGATCAATGTTCCCTGGTTGGATGCTTTGAGGTTGCAGTCTCTTGAGCTATATGAAAAACCATGTCCTCTTTTTGATCCTGTTTCCCTGAATGTTAATTCTGCTGATGGTGCTTCCTGGATGAATGCTCTCCTCTTCATTTGCAGTCTGGGATGCATGATGACCAGGTCTTTTTAGTCGTGTCGACGGTGACAAAAACTTGAGAGATAACAGCTGTTACAATCTGTGTCCAGCTCAGTTACCGTTACGGTTATCAACTTGTTTAGACCCTGTAGGCAACCAGCTGGTGTAGATCGTCAGCCTGAACCTTAATCTGGACTGCATGTCATTCCTGTGTTATTGTGCTCTGTGGGCATAGATAGTACCTGTAGCCAGGGTTTTATTGTTTTGCTTGTCACTGCTATGCTTATCTTCTGTTCCTGTCCAAATCGGGCGGTCTCACTTACCCAGAGATGAACGATCGATGGTGAGGTCCTTGTTCCTGAATTTGACCTCTTTTGCAGTGCTCTTTAGCAAACACTTGAACTGGACATGGATCATTTTCGTAAAAGTAATCTTGCAGTTGTAGTTGTAGGCGGTTCAATCCTATTTGTCCAGACTTATATTCTTAAACGCAATGTACAGCATTGAGTGAAAACTGAAAAGTAATGAAAAACTAGCCAATTAAACCTGACCATTGGTAATTGATTTGATGGTCAGATCGATTCTATTTTGCTTAAGTGACTGCACCTGATCCCTCAGATGGCCCAAACCCACTTGTTTCTCGTGTTCTCCACTCCACTTCCAGCAGCATGGAGCTTCCGTGTATCCATGGACGATGGCATATATATATCCTTTCACTTTGACTCGTTTTTTCAGATGATCTAGTAGGCTGAAAGAAAAACAAAGAAGTTAGTTTCTCCTTCTTTCCATTCGTGGGTTCTCGTGAATTTTTTGCTGTGCCATGAAATAGTGAGATATAAGGCTTGGAAATGCCAAAATAGAGTAAAAAGAGTACAATATCTTTTTTTTAAAATGATGCTCAAACATTGTACTCCCTCCATTAAAAAATAAGTGTCTTAATTTTTTGTAGGTATAGATGTATCGTATAAATACATCTATATATAGACAAAACTACTTATTTTTGGACGGAGATAATACACCTTTAAGAATTTGGGGTCAGTTTGGTAGTGTGACCGTGTGCCACAACAAATTTTGCTGAAAAAAAAAGAAGTTGGTGTGTCCTTCTTTCCGGATGCCCGAGATGGCGAGTCCCTGATCAATAACTTAGCGACCAAGCTAGACTTTTAATCTAAAAAAAACTCCGTAAATACAAACTAGTCTAGCCGACTCTCAGACAGACAGCGTTGTTTCAAAGCTACGCTCTTTCCCTCCCTTATTAATTTCTCCCGCCGACGAAATCCCCAAATTCACCACCGCCGCCATGCCGCCGCCGCTGCTGCATCGTATCCTCCTCAGTTTCCTCTTCGTCGCCGTCTTCCTCGCCAGCGCCACCAGCACCCTTTCCATCTCCTCCGCGCCCGTCGACCTCACAGGTAACTATGCTTCGCATCCCCCTCCCAAACAAATCTCCCTAAACCCTAACCCTAACCCCCCTCATCTTGCAGTCGCTTCGCACCCGCCGGCCTACGTCCACCTCCCGCCGGCGGCGCCCGTCGATGGTGAAGGGGGCGGCACGGGTGGCCCCTTCTGCACGCGCGTCCACCTCCGTGGCCATGCCTCCCGCCTCCGTGACCCGTCCCGCTTCTTCCACGCCCTGCGGGTCCGCGCCAACGCCTCCCGCCCCAGCGCCCTCGAGCTCTGCTTCCACCGGTAAGCCAAAAATACGAAACAAAACCCTACTTCTCTTTCGTGCTCTTGCTTCTCGCCCTGATTAATTTGTCTGGGGATGTGCGCGTGCTGTTTGTAGGAATGCCACAGTCGCTCCGTGCAAGTGCGCTGCGTCGCAGTGGCACAAGGTGCCCAAGAGCGGGCTATGGGCGCAGTCCATCTCGCCGTACGACCACCGGATCCTCGATTTCCGGATGCCCGGCGACCCTTCGAGATCCGTTGTGGTGTCCACGGAGGAAGGTGCGCCTTTCTTTTGGTTCTTGCTCTGCTGCGCCTTTTATTTGTTTTACACTTAGATGACATCTGTTGGCCTAGTTGTTGGATTGAGAATTCGGGCTTCTGTATATGTCTTTGCAGAGTTCTTGCTCCATAGGGTGGTGTTCCTCGTGCTAGGGATGGTGCTCATGACGGTGGCCCACACGCTTAGTCAGTCTGTAGTGTTCTACTATGGTGGAGCCATGACCATCGGCATTTTTCTTGTGGTACTGATTATACTCTTTCAGGTGAGCTATTCTTCTATGCTTTGTTCTCTATATATAGAGTGTAAGTTAATTAATGTAATAGTTGACACTGGTGGAGGAGTCCGTTTTCTTAATGGTTCAGTGAAGTTATCTTCTCTACTTCATGTTGCTCGCTGTGATAATTTGAGTAGTATATGTGAAACTATTGATTATAAGCATCAGAATGCGGTAACAACATGTGTTCTCCATCCTTAAGTATGGTGGATATTATCCCCCTTCGTTGCACTTATATTATCTCTGGTACTTGGTTAGCTAGTCCGTAGTCACTTCCTGAGCTGTTATTCGTTCTATTTCTTACTGTCTGACTATTTTCCGTATATCTATTTTCAGGGGATGAAACTTTTACCCACTGGTAGAAAGAGTTCACTTGCTATTTTTGCATATTCTTCAGTTGTGAGTATTCATTTGACTATTGAGAATGCTTTCTTCTCTCATTTTCATGTCACACTCTTGTGTGGACCATAAATTCATGATTAATTCTCAAAAAACAGGTTGGCGTGACAACATATTTTCTGCACTATTTGTCGGGACTGCTGCGTTCAATGCTGGTGGAAATTGGAATTGCCGAAGACATGCATAATCCTGTATGTAAGTTCTCCATTTAGGAATCATTTATGGTTCATTGTGCTTGTTTAATTCCCACCTACATTTACATCTGCCGAGGCACAACATTTTAAATTGTCCCATGGCTTTTCATTCTTGGGGCTTACATTTTCTTTGTTTTGTCTTGATATATTACTGTGGCATATAAAATGGAATGCTGAGTATCTAGTCCAAATATGCTACAGATGCTTGTCTTTTTTCGTTCCTGCTGTCTATTGCCTGGTTCTACTAAATGGCCCTACAAAGTGTCTTATCATGTTCTTACATTATTATTATTCCTTTCTCTGCATTAGGTTGTAGCTTCTGTCCCAAAACATAGGACTTGCATAACCCACCAAAACGTCTTACATTTTGGGACAGAGGAAGTACCATATAAGGATCATCAATGTTTCAACAGATTTTCTATTCAAGCTTCATTTATCTCTGCTCTAATGACGTAAAACATGTAAAATATATTATTGCAGCTAGGTATATTTCTTCTCGTATGCGTCATCTTAGCTGGAGCCTGGTTTGGTTACTGGGGTGTCCGTAAACTCGTTCTAACGGAAGAAGGATCTGTTGATGGTGGCGTGGCTTATTTTGTCGAGTGGGCTATCTTGATTATTTCTGCTGTCATGATTCTCCAGGTACCTTTTGTAACAGATGGTTGTTGACTATTCTACTAGTTATCTCTTAACTGACTGGTAGTTTCGCTTCTTCCATTCCTGTAGAGTTCGCTGGACTATCTCCTTGCATTTGCAGCATTAGTCTTCTGCATAATCATCAAGACAGTTTCAAGGATTGAGGGAATGTCAGGATTTATACGCCATTTATTAAGGTATGAATTGTGATACCGTGTACCGTGTTATCAATTCATGACCCTTGTACTGTCTAGTTGAATGCCAACATGCTAATTATAGCTTTCCATGGTATTAAATGTATGTTAATTGTTAAGCATGCGTGAGGCATACGTTGGGATATTCCTGCTCCTCAATAGTGTTAAATGCTAGTATCTGTTGGTATGCAATTTACATTTTCTGTTATAGGAGTACACAGTTGAAATATATTGCACACCTGTCATCATGGTATTAGTCTTTTGGGTGAAGTGGTTGATCTACACAACTCAATCTGGTCAGCCCTAGTATTTTTTGGTGGTAATTTCAATTGCCAACCCGCAGGTTTGCCATGCTATGAAATTCCTTATTGACCTGTTAGGAGCATCTTTTTGTGCAGTTTTTTTTTGTTCGAACACGATATAGAAGAAACATTAGAAGAACAAACTATACCATTTAGATAAAACTATGTTCACAAAAAGAAATGTTGAAGACTAAAGAAATGAACTGTAAAAATTGGATGCAAAACGAAATTTTGATGACATGGCAGAGATCTAGGTTGAGAAATGGACCTTTTTTCTTTTGTTTAACATTGTTGCCAGTTGTCACAGAAAACTATTTTCATCTCCTGAAAAGGCACAACTAACTTAAATGGGCATATCTTCCCAAAAGGACTGAATGAGTATCTTTTGGCAGTGGACTTTCCAAGGGAATCACACGTCCCTTCCGCTATGAAGATTTGAGTGAAGGGTATTCCAACACGAACGGGACTCACCAAGATGGATTTAGCAAGCTTCATCAATACCTGAAACGAACACCAAGACAGAATTCACCTCTTTCAGGTTTGCCATCTTTTTGCTGTATGATGTCTGAGTTCACTATTGTTCCCGTTTGCGACTTCTTATTTTACTTTTCCAGGCTCAGGGGAGAGAACATTGTCACAAGGTGTTGCTAGGGACAGCTACTATTCTACCTACCACACTACCCCTGAGAGAAGAAAGTTCTCGAAAGAGGAATATGAAGCATTCACCAGAGAAGAGACAAAAAAGGGCATGACAGAGTTGTTGTCCTCGCCGGCTTTCAACAGGTGGGCACTAGCCAATGCAGACAGGATATCAGTGACTCCACCAGGAACTGGAATCAATAAGAGCAGCCAGCAGCGGCAGCGTTTTCTTGGATTGTTTTAATATCTGTATGATATCTCCCTTCGTTGGGGTGATCTGGTTTCATTTGCCAATCAATGAATTGATCAGCCTATCAGTGCTCCTGATATCTTTAGTGCTTGCAGCAACTGGTGTGTTCAGTAATTCTATGAATGACAGCATAGCAGGTGAATGATGCCACGTTTCTTACTGGCAGTAAGTATGCTGGCTTCTAGTCTTATTAGGTTAGCCAGATCTTAGTTCAGAACATCAGCATGTTTTGTTATTTCTGTGTGTTGGTGAATCTCAAGTTCTTTTGAAATGGATCACTGCATCTGGATGTCATCCCACAGAATGGGGAACAGATTGAAGACACTAGTATCAGCCACAGAAAGCAGAGACATCTGAAGGTGCAATATGATTCAAGGTGTCATTCAATCTGCAAGTGTAGTTAAATTATGGCTCTGTAGTTAAATGTCGAAAAGGCAACTACTGTAGTATTTTCTTCTCCTTTTCTTGGAAAGAGAAACTAATTCCACTGCTGCATGTAGATTAACCAGCAGTTCCTGACTTTTGGTTGCTTATTAATTGTGTGAAGAATGAAGTTTATGTTAGTACGTATCCACAATGGTTGTATGAACGATGCTTCTAGAATGGGATACACTGGAAAACAGTGTTACTCCGTATATGTTTTCGCAACTGCTATTAGTTTGTACTACACTGAAGTGTATGCGATCCATTCATACAATGCATGTGTCACGATTTTAGAGCATCTTCAGTCGCGTACCAAAGCGGCCTTCAAAACTTTTTTGGGCGTGCCGGCTATTTTACCTCTCTAGTTGCGTGTCCCAAAGGGCCTTTTGGACCTTTTTTGGTGCGATCTAATACGGTGTCCGGCGTCTTGAGATCTTGCGGATGCGCCGGATAGGGCGAAAAGCGGGCGGGAAGGTGGTGAGCTTGATGCGTCATTGAGACATGAACGCCGCAACCGTCGCCTAGCTCTCGACGAAAGTAAATGGCTCGTAGCGACGGTGCAGTTTTCACAGAGGCACAGCGACACGTCTCGTCGCGCCTAGCTCTCCGTGGCGGTGTTAATGCGTGCCACCGCTTCCTCGCCTCCATCCGGCGTATAAAAATGGGTGCTCGTGCATCGCCCCTCGCACAAACGCTAGTGTCGCAATCCCCAACCCTAGCCACCACCATCTCAGGAGTCGAGGTCGCGGACCGTGGCCGCCTCGGCCGCGGTCGCGCTGGAGCAGCAACGCCTACACAGTTGCCGTCGCATGCGCCGTCGTCGTCTTCCGAGGAGTGGAAGTTCGAGTTGATCATCGTCCTCAATGGCGATCCACTCGTCATCCAGAGGCTGCCGGACAAGTTCGGCTAGTTCGTCGTTGGCAACGAGTCGTCCACGCTGTAGCTGCGGGAGGCTCGCTGTGGCTTTTGCCGGTGGCCGGTGGATGTGCTCTTCGACGGACGCGGTAAGATGTACCTCCATACAGGCCGAGAGAAGTTTGCGTGCTTCCACGACCTCCAAGCCGGTTGCGTGCTCACCTTATGCTATGAAGGCGACGATGAGATGAGCGTGAAGGTGTTTGACAACACGTCCTGCCACCGACACTACCACACCGACGACGAAGAGGACGATGATTGAACATGGCGAGTGTTTTTTCTTTGCAGCGAAGATGGCCGCTGACCAATTGAAGCCACTAGTGTAGGTTTCTATATGTTCTTCCTGCGCATCCAATAATAACATGGCACTCCCGAAAGTGTTATTTCTTCGCAGCGAAGAAGGCGAAACCGACGTACCTACAATACTTAGGTTTTCTAATTTTGCAATATTTTAACCATGTTCCAAACTATGTATTAGTTTGTGTAATGTTCCTCCTCTCTATTTAAATAAAAATGAAATAAAAACAAAAATATATTCAATCGACGCTATTTGGGGGCCGCTTTGAGAGGCCCGACTCTCTTAGTACCCAAGCACGGCACCCCAAGCACGGCACGAAGCGGAGGCGGCCCCCAAATGTTCAATCGACGCTATTTGGGGGCCGCTTTGAGAGGCCCGACTCTCTTAGTACCCAAAATAGATGCCATGCACGTTCAAATTAACCAACTTCGTAGCCGAATGTTAACAGGTTATGAACGAACCAACTATTGTCCATCCCATTTCTTGGGCAAAGGTGTCCGATTTTTGGATGAGATGAAGCTAATTTGATTTGTTGGTGGAGTTCGTGTTTGACGATCTTAGCTAACCACTCAAAAATATAATTTGTATAGCGGACCATCTTGAACAGAAGATGATGGACAAATTGTGGCCTTTGCCCGTTTTGCAAACAAACACAAGAAATGATGGCACATCTCTTCTCCTATTGTCACTACACCAAGCGCCTTTGGAGCATGGTGGAAGATTGTCTTAGGCTCCAGGTTCGGATTCATGACTGCTCCATTGACCTCTCCATTGATGAGTGGTGGTCCACCATAACTTACAAGGTTACTTCAAATAGGAAGGCAATGACATCGCTAACCATGCCCATTAGTTGGACAATTTGGAAAGAAAGGAATTCAAGAATTTTTCAAAACAAGTCCGCTCCGCCGCCTATTCTCCTTGAGATCATAAAGTGCGAGACTAGGCTTTGTGACACCACGGGTGCCAAAAATTTGAGTGTTGTACTGTTGGGAGAGTAATCCTTTTTTACTTTTGTATCACACTTTGTCATGTCATGACACTTCTCCTTATTTAATGAAATGAGGCAATTTTTTTGCCGCCGTTAAAAAATACTGACAACTTGTTCGGATAGTTGTCCCAAGATATTTTCATGATTCTCAAACAATTTAAGAATAAAATTATGATGCTCAACTTGAGATTGTATAAAAGTTTTGAGAGAATCTTCGAGCGATTGGTGATTGCCATTGTTACCTCACTTGTTAAAGTTGTTGGAAACTCCTGCAGAGTTAGAATAACACATTAACTTGAATTTCTTCTTTACCTTTAGTAATACTAATAAGTTCATCTACCTTTGTCGTGAGGTCTTCATTGCTTTCTCCGGTGATGGAGTTCACCTTCTTAGTGGAGGATATTTTCACATGCTGTTGGGAATGATTATCTTGCATACCATTAAGTAGCTTCTTGACTATCTCTATCTTCTTTTCCACGAATATGCCTCCAGCTGCAATATCAAACATACATTTGGACATAGGATTCAGGGTATTGATAAAATAAATGTAAAACTAGCCATTCTTCCATCCCATCGTTGAGAACTTGGGATGGTTTCTCACGGCCTCCTTCATCCTTTCCCATAGAATCGCTAGTGGCTGCGATCTTCGTGTCTAAACCATGTGATGTTAGATCATAGTTGCATAGTTTTTACAGGTGGGAAATACTTGGTCATAATTTTTTACAACATTTATCCCATTGAAGTAATAGTCCCCTTAGGTACTGCTAGCAACCAGAATTTAGCTTTCCCTCTAAGCGAAAAGGCAAATAAACGTAATATTACTGCAACAGGGTTAACATATTTTATTCACGTCATCTCACATATTTCAATAAATGTCTGCAGCGACAGTAGGTTGAGTAATATGTGCACATAGATAATCATTGTTGTGGGTAGAAAATTCTCAAGTTTTTTCGGTGCCATACTTCTATTTTTTGAGTTTTCAAATAGCAACAAGTAAGTAAACTTAAGAAAAAAAATGTAAACTAATATTTTTGGATTTCTGATTAAGAATAATAAGAAAACTACCAACAAGAAAAAAACTAAACAGAAACTAAAATAATTAACAAAATTCTCTAATGATCTCACCGGATATAACAATTTCTTCCCAGCAAAGGCGCCGGAAAAAGGTTGATACCTTCGATCCAGATTATCAGATTATAGTACACTTTTTTTTTCTAAGAGACCACAACTAGGTTTATCGAATCCATATGAAGAATGTTAATGGTGTAATATCACATCAAGCGAGACTTTGTTTAGTTGTTGTTTCACCGAACCAAACCTTTTCTTTTGTCTTCGTTTTATCAATGTATATAAATAGTCCAGGGCCAAGGTTTTCACATGTAGTTGTGCGAAGATGGTCATGCGATTATAAAGACAATAATAATCACATATGTGAAGTATGTGATAATAAGATACACAGTGTAAAGGGCTGATGCGTCTAAAGGACACCACGACTTGTGTACAAAACGTACCATGGATCTTTTATCCTACCGATGCCCAAGCATCGTTGGGCGACATCGATAATTAAGTAAAAGGAAAGTAGCCTTAAGATCAATGACGTCCTTTTTACTGCCTAGATAGGAACTACATATTCGACCCCGTGCCAACTCTCACAACACCGCCTTCGAAATATGCAAAATGCCACCGGAAGTTACCTTTATACTATTATCAACCTTGCGAGACTTAGGTCCCTGACAAGCCCCAAGATTGGAATACAAAGACAACAAGTAGTACAAGGATCCATATAACATAATACACATTATCCCAATGGTAATATAAAGATGCACTTGTTGCTGTGAGGCTAAGCCTCAACTCTCAGCCCGTGAGGACTACTCAAACATGATTGGATCAATAATCATAAATATTGTATCAAAGATCTTGAGTAGATGAATAGTAATAGTCTTACAATATAATGTCACCAATTGCGTTGAAATCAAGATTACAAAGTTGAGACGAGTGGGGGTGATGATGGAGATGATCGTGGTGGCAACAGAGCTTCGGCGTGGATGGAGAGTCTAACTTTGTGGCGACGCAATAGTATTTTTGCAGCTCTCTCATTTGACGAGGCGAAGCCACCGCCACGTGGTACGGTCACCTGGTACAGGCGGGGATGACCGTACCACTGGTTGACTTGGTGAAGTTTCTATCTTCCTTTACTTGCCTCTGATATACTTCCTAAAATGCCCATTTTAACATGTACAAATAAAAATGGGCATTTTAGGAAGTAAATCAGAGGTCATTAATGGATATCCAGCTCGACTACACCGTCCTATTTTTTGTTGTGCCGCTCTCCCTTGACTGGACCTTCCACCTCTCCACCTATCATCCCTCGAGTGTGGAGTTTCCCCTCCCGCCATGCCGCACAGGGCCACCACAATGCTCTTTGCTGGTACGCCCTCAATTGATGGTCATTAATTATTTAGGGCATGGAGATCAATATAATACATTTCCTCTAGGGACTGCAAATTAAATAACTTATGGCTATCCTTTTGTTGCACTAATTTAAGACCGTCGTGCATGGTCTAACTCTCCCTTTATGTTTC
>NC_061510.1:174673675-174798160 GCF_022539505.1 Lolium rigidum
TAGATTAATAAGCTTTCGTTTCTAAGTAATGACATTGGAAAATCATAATAGCTTTACTCGAGATGACACAACAATTTTTAAATTGTGAATCGATGTAGTTGCTCTGGTTCTATTTAGACTCCACACCCTCATTGATTAGTGACAGTATCAATCGTATGTTCTGATCGGAGGCAACTCATTAGAAGCAACGAAACAAGAGATCTAACACTTCCAAAAAAAAATGGAGGAGCACCGTTGCTAGTACTTTTACTACCGTAGCAACCAAAATGATCCATGTTTAATCACATAGCATGATCTTGACCCAATCATCTTGCCAAAGTTGCCACTTAGGTATGGATACGATGATAATGACATTAGTGACGAAAATGGAGTCGTAGCAACCCCACATCTCCTAGAAGATGGGCATCTACTACTTTATTGTTTATTATTAATGTAGACCTTCGTTCGCGATCCAATCAGAAAAATTAAACACACACACAACCACATTTGTGTGGGTACCATGCTTGTAATGGCACAAATATATGTTTCAGAAACCATATGGTGGATCATTTAGAGACAGTTGTCATAAAAGAAATAACTTGTTTTTTTGGATAACAACAACCATCGAGAAAGTAGAAGTGAAGAGGTACTCATCAAAAATAACAAATTGGATAATTGAAAGGCCCATGCCATCGCTACCATTGGAATGAGTTTATGAATTGAGATCGATAATTATCATAGGGGATGTTTTATACTAGCTAGTTAACACCATCCAAATATATCATTGCCTTGTACAACATGGCGAAGATACACATCATGATTTATTCATGCGCGGACTTCACACCATTAAGGGACATAATGAAGGTGTTGGTCTTGTCGTTCTAGCAGCTTTCACCCTACGAACCTGTTGCAGTGAAAGATCATCATGAGAATATCAAGTATGGACCCCAGATAGAGAAGTTGATTTGTCAAATTGCTGGGACTTGACACATCATTGTCATATGTTCAGAAGGTGTAAACAAAAGACACTCTACACATGCGAAGACAAATGTATTTTGGTTATATGGGTAAAGGATGGAGTATTGCGATTAGATATCAACAATTTTTGGTGGAAAAGATGTATGACGACGTGCATTCAGACGCCGAGTGTGCATTGTCTACAAGAGTGTACGTTCAAATAATAAGACAAGCATGTGTGAGCAGACGCCAACGATGGAGCGTGTACGGGCATATTTACTATGTATGGTGTGATATCAATATTTTGAAACTAGTTTGTTTGGTGTAAGGAAACAACTTATATTACCGATTTCAGCGTTTTAGATTTCTGTAGGATTCGATATGCCCCGTGTTTTGAAAATCTCTCGTACCAATGAGCCCCGTGTTACCGATGACATCGCTTTTGCCTCACATTCCATCATCTCTTGAGCTTGGCGTCTTTTCCAAAAACACACACACACACAAGCGACTGTGAAAAACCACAGAGCCCAAAACAGGACGATTCACGAAGTTATAGACGTTGCTTTTTGAATGAAATTCCAGAGCCAGAGAGAGCGCAAAAGGCAGGTAAGTAATACGTTGGCGTTCCATGGTCCATTCAGATCCCCCCAAAACCGGAGGGCGCGTGATTCAAAATTCGAAATTTGGCAAATCCCGCCCGATACTCCACGCCAGGTTTGGAAACGGAACCTCAGCCGTCGAACGGAAAGTTTTGGCCCCAGCCACAACCTCGGGATGAACGGAGAAATCGGAGCGCCACCGCATAGACCCCACGGCACGCTCACTGGCAGCTGGCCCCGCCGCTCACGCCTCCACCAAACCCTAGCAGACTCACTATAAAGCCCCGGCCCCCATTCCTTCCTCCGCTCCTTTCCTTCCCCCTCTCCACTCGCGAGCTTTCGCAACCATGTGGCAGGGCGACGACGGAGGTGGGGTTTATGCGGCGGCGATCGCCGGAGGTAGGCGGGGGAGGGGGAGGGGAAGAGGGCGCGGCAGGGGAAGGCTGCAGCCCGACGACCGGGCCTTCCGATCGGTGGCGCTGAGGCCCCAGGACGATGGGCTCGGGGTCGCGGCGGGGGAGAGGTTGACGAGGAAGAGGAAACAAGCGCCCAACGCCTACTGCGATCTCGACTCCGCTGACGATCATGAGGTGGGCCGGGGAGTCCCCCCCTTTTCGCTAATACTCCATATGCTATAGCTTGTTTATCTGGTCCGCGCGCGCCCTTCTGTGGTGAATAATTGCGGCTACAAGTTTCTGTGATCCTTGGTACCAAGTCCTCATCCTAGTTTTTTTGCGAATGTACAACTTATCCCTGTGTAATTTGTTTTTTATTCGGATGACTACGCATGGATGGATGTTTGGCTGCTCCACCATAAACCCTAGCTAGTTTGTCCTTTGGAAGGGAGCACCGGAAGCCATAAAATACACCATCGTACATTTGGATTATTATTACCTATCTCACTCTGCAGCTCGTCCGAGAGTAGATGTTAGTTTTTTTTACTGGGGGCAGGATAATCATTTCTACTTAACTATATTATTCAATGTGGTTTCGATGAGTTATTAGCAAATGTTTGAAGATATACTGCTTTTATGAGCACTTGAACACTGATCAGCCCATCATTTGCTTCAGCTGCGCTAATTCTGGCGATGCTGACCGCGAACCTGATGTGGTGTGATGTCCGTGTCCGATACGGATAGCAAACATAAATTTATACATCTTCACATGATTTCCTTCCACATTTCGGGGAAAGTGATTCGTTTACCATTTTTTGAAAACTGTACCAGAATAATAAACCCATCTACAGTTAACAATGCTTTCCTCTTCTTTTTTCCAGCTATGTAACGTTCAGGTGTTGCTTAAGTCAGATACTAATCTGTTATCACTATTTCTAAATAACTACTCAGACTTTGCTTTACCCTTTGCCATTTAGTATTTTTATTGGGGGATTTGATGGGTTTTTGTTTCTGCTGAGCGTGAGCTCAAGTTGACTAATTGCTATTTTGCTAATAGGACAATGAGCCGAATGGATACAGCGAGGCACAGTTAGTTCATCATATTTCAAAGACTCAGAATAAGACCAAGGTAAGGGGAAGACCAGGAAAAAAAACAAAGGGCCAGAAGGATGGTGAAGCCGAACTCACGAGTGGCAAAAGCCAGGATGAAAGCGATGAGGTAAATACATTATTCGATGTTGTTTTGAGGAATTACTTGCCAATATTTGAAGATATCCAGCTTTTGTGAGCACTTGAACAATGATCAGCCCATCATTTGCTTCTACTGCGTCGTGATGTGCTGTCCAATACGTCTAGCAAACATAGTTTGTACATCTCTTTTCCAGCGACATGACATTCATAAAGGTGTTGTTTATGTGAGATACTCATGTGTTATCACAATTTCTGGATAACTACTCAGACTTTTTTTTTTGCTTTACCCTTTGCCATTTAATATTTTTACTGGGGTGTATTATGGGTTTTTGTTTCTGCTAAGCGTGAGCTCAAGTTGACTAATTTTACTATTTTTCTAATAGGATGATGATCTGAATGGATACAATGAGGAACCACTGATTAATCATATTTCAAAGACTCAGGATAAGCCCAAGGTAAGGGGAAGACCAGCAAAAACGATAAAAGGCCAGGAGGACGGTGCAGCCCGAATCACGAGCGGCAAAAGCCAGGGTGAAAGCAGTGTGGTAAATACTCTATGCCGATTGCAATAGTTAACTCCTCAGACTTCTGTTTTTGTTTTATCTTTGCCAAAAGCCATCATTTGTACATTCTTCACTTTTCGAAAGAAGATAGCTACTCCTCTCATGATAATCAAGGAGTCACCAGCATGGACACCATTCATGTTGACCGTGTCAGGTGAAGGCAGGGCTCTGTCCGCTGTTAGCATATAGTTCTCGTCCATGTCACGTCTATAGACTCCTTATCATGTAACTTCGTGTCTTGTATATAAGTGTCAAGCAACATAAAATCAACAATAATTTTCTTTTGTCTTCGAGGCTTGAGACTTGGCACCTTCTTCAATCATGTGCCACTTCTCCTTGAGAACTCCAAACGAATGCCCAATGACATTACGAAGGGAAGAGTGAGCATTATAGTGTACCTTGTACTTGCTCATTGGTCTTTGTCTATTGTGCAACAATAGCTTTCTTTTGTCTTTGAGGCTTGAAACTTGGTACCTTGTACCTTATACATTTGTCTTTTATGGAGCAATATATCCATTCTGTTTTGGATAACCCGAATCAACAAGGCAGTAATTGCTATAGATAGTGACCAAGTTAGGATTAACAATTAATTAATTACATAAGGAAAAATAAAGTCTTACAACACCTTTTGGAGGAAAAGGAAACTTTTGTGCATGCTCTGGCAAACTAAGATTTAAAATCCTTCGGTCATGTTCTGAGACTGGCTATCGAACAACTGTAAAAATGAATCGCATGGTTTCACAAATGACATCGCATTTTGTGAAGCCAAGGCCTAACCAAACAGCCCCTTAAGCCTTTGGGAAAACAATACGACAAACTATGTCCATCCTGTTTATGATCTTCTTATCTGAATATTGCACAAGTAAGCAAGTTTATTTTTAATGCTCAGTTACTCCTAGGACCATGAATATTGCACAATTTTTGTCAGTGGCAAACAGAATTCCAAATCTAGGCATATATGGCAGGTTGCCATCACGATCCAGAAGTGTAGCATCTATGAAAATTAGTGATGCTTGCTCAGTAAACTTTCTATGATTGTAATGTGCATTGTAGACCTTTTCCACCTGACATGATGCATTAAAACCTTTAAGATGACGTATTATAGACATCCCTGAAAGATGTTTACTGTTATAAATAACCAAATATTAGGGGAAGTAGGTTAAGTGTGCTGGACTTAGTATTTTCTTTACTCTACAGGATAATGTATATACAATAGAGGCTGTAACTAAGAAGAAGACCCGATATTCAGAGAAGGACGTTATCAGAAATAAGTTGGAGTACCAAGGAAAAAATAAGGTTCCATTATCTAATGGCAAAGAGATTGAGAAAAATAATAAAGTATGCATTTCATTCCCTGCTAAGTCTTTGTTTGTTTGAAAGTTATTTATGGAATGGCTCACTGCAACTACATTGGTGAGTATAATGACTTCATATTATTTTAATTATCTACTAGAAACGGAAGAAGAGGAATGGAGATGATGCACTGATGTGCCACCAGTGTCAGAAAAATAACAATGGGAGGGTGGTTCGGTGCACATCATGCAAAAGTAAACGCTTCTGTTTGCGATGTATGAAACGATGGTTCGTCTACCGTGCTACATAAATT
The DNA here is from genome assembly GCF_022539505.1 of Lolium rigidum. Classification (NCBI taxonomy): domain Eukaryota; kingdom Viridiplantae; phylum Streptophyta; class Magnoliopsida; order Poales; family Poaceae; genus Lolium; species Lolium rigidum. The sequence continues at coordinate 174,678,966 of NC_061510.1, forward strand.
TGGGTGTATTCGTCTTTCTAATATTTGCCGTTTTTATTGAGTTGGCAATTTATGTCTTACTCAGTTATTTTTTATCCTTTTTATGCTCAATTTCTTACATGTTTTGGTAAGCAGGTATCCTTCTTTGTCAGAAGCCGAATTTTCTGCGGAATGCCCATTTTGTCGCAAAATCTGTAATTGCAAGGCATGCTTACGGATGAAAGGCGTTGAACTGGTTTGCACTTAGCGTCCAATCTTCTATTTATACTGTTATATGTTTCTTCTGCTGATTTTGTGCCTTCTTTAATTATTCTTTTCTTGTCTTCCTCTTTAATGATTTAATTACTTACCCACTCATGACCAGCCTCCAAGAAAGGACATTTCCAGAGAAAATCAAATTCGCTATGCTTTCCATATTGTACGTTTGTTGCTTCCCTGGCTGAGAAAACTGCGACAGGAGCAGATGGATGAAAAGACAACAGAAGCAAAAAGACAAGGTGTGGCATTCTGGTGTTCAATGAAACAATCTTGACTATGCACATTCTCCAAACATTTCACCTTTTTTGTGTATCTTTAGCTTGTCCATTGATGTTTGGCTGTCTGCCCCTGACATTAATGGTGATCCGTGTTTGTTTGCAGGTGCATCAGTGAAGGAAGTGAAATTGGAGCGAGCTAAGCCTCATCCAGATGAGCGTACTTATTGGTTTGGATCCTTTGTGCTTACTTTGTGTTTCTAATATCATGGAAGCCCACATCTGATCAATCTTTATATTCTTTAACTGTAGCAACAACTGTAAAACTTCCATATTTGATGTGCACAGAAGATGCAGAGTTTGTCAGTATGACTTGTGCATTGCATGCTGCCGGGAGCTTCGCCAAGGTAAGATTCCTGGAGGAGAAGATCTAGAGATAGCGCAGTATGAAGATAGAGGCAATGAGTATGTTTTTGGTCGTATTCCTAATTCAAGGAATAGAGATAAAAGGGCCCCTTTTAAGAGGCACAAGGACACAGATAAGACTGTCGTACCATGGAAGGCAAATAGTGATGGTAGTATACCTTGCCCCCCAAAAGAAAAAGGAGGCTGTGGTGGTTCACATTTAGACCTCAAATTCTTGCAGACAGAGACGATGCTTTCGGAGTTAGAAGACCGTGCTGACAAACTTGTTAGGAGCGAAACATTTAAAGAAGGGGTCGCCAATGCAAGCGATGGGTGCCCTTGCTCTGATCATTCCGACAAGAGAACGCAGGCTGCAAATAGGGATGGCTCAGATGATAACTACTTATACAGCCCAAGAGCCGAAGATATCCAGGACGATGACTTGGTGCACTTTCAGAACCATTGGGCAGAGGGTGAACCAGTTATTGTTTCCGATGTTCTTCGGTTAACCGCTGGTCTGAGTTGGGAGCCATCAGTTATGGTGCGGGCATTGAGAGAAAAAAAGACCGCTAACTTGGCTGTCGAAGCATTAGATTGCCTTGATTTGTGTGAGGTTAGGACCTCTACTCTCCTGAATGATGGCAGTACAATATGGACAATTAATTGTTTTTACACGTGCATTCTTTGTAGTTGTGAACAGTCTATGCTCCTTGCAATGTTTCCAATAGGCAGTAATTTCTCCTTCCGAGGTTCCTCCTTTGTAGCATTGTTTTGATATCTTCTCCTTACTAACACTTTATTTATTTAATTTAATAACATGCGTTATTAAACTTACCACACAGGTGCTTGATTTTCAGGTGGAAATTAAAATATGCGATTTTTTCAAGGGATATACCAGAGGAAGAACTCATCCTTCATCTCGCTGGCCACAGATACTTAAGCTAAAAGACTGGCCACCATCTAGTTCCTTTGACGAGAGATTAGCTCGTCATGGTGCTGAATTTATCAGTGCATTGCCATTTCCAGAGTACACTGATCCACAATATGGTCCGTTGAATCTTGCAGTCAAGCTTCCTGCCCGTTCCTTGAAGCCAGATCTTGGGCCAAAAGCATACATTGCGTATGGAATTCGCCAAGAGTTAGGCAGGGGTGACTCCGTGACGAAGCTGCACTGCGATATGTCTGATGCGGTGATACTTTCTTTCCATATCTGGCTTATTATTGTGTCCTTTTCACTCATCATTAATAAAATTTCCGCACACACATCCACACTATTTTTTATAGCTTTCTCCAAACAGAATTTTTTTTCTCATTATTGCTATTTTAAAAGCTGGTGCTAACCATTTATTGTCCTGGCTGTTTTGTTTATCCGTTGATTTGGTTTCATTTGTTTGATCATGACAGTCATAACTGTGGAATGTGTGATTTTCCCAGCTAAAATTTTAATGTTTTATCATGACAGTTATAAATGTGCAACGTGTGTGATTTGACCAGGTAAATATTTTAACACATACTGCTGAAGTGGCCTACAAGATTGGTGACCTTCATGATATAGAAGAAATTAGAAGTAAAATGGCAAGACAAGATAATCATGAATTTTATGGGGATTTAAATGAGGCAAATAAATCTGGTGAGCTGCATAATGGAGGCCGCTCTACTTTGGGCAAGCAAGGCAATAGAGGACTCCGCAACAAAGTTAGAGGTGGCCCTTCCAAGAGAGTGCCAAAGAGTTCAGTGGAACAGAATACCGGTGGTGCCTTATGGGATATTTTTCGTAGAGAAGATTCCAAGAAATTACAAGAGTATCTTAAAAAGCACGCGTCTGAATTTCGGCACATTTACTGCAATCCTGTGAAACAGGTTTCTCTTTCGTTGGCTAAAACCATGTGGGGATAAGTTTTCCTTGATATTTTCTTACGCTGGCCATTATAATTTATTGAATATTGCAGGTTATTCACCCTATTCATGACCAGACTTTTTATTTAACTGAGGAACATAAGAGAAATCTCAAGAAAGAATGTGGTTAGTAAGCATGTTATTTTGGGATCTCACATGTTCCCAGCACTGTTGCATGTTGCCTAATTGGTGGTGTGTTGTTTCAGGTGTTGAGCCCTGGACGTTTGAACAGAAGCTTGGTGAAGCGGTTTTCATTCCTGCTGGATGTCCTCATCAAGTCAGGAATTTGAAGGTGTGAACCTTCCTCCTGACAAGGCAGCACAGTTCCTATTTTTCATCAAATTATCCGGTTGCTATAAACTTTATCCTTTTTCATTTATTTAATGCAGTCTTGCGTCAAGGTTGCAATGGACTTCGTTTCCCCTGAAAATGTTAATGAATGTATAAAACTGACTAAAGAGTTTAGATGTCTTCCATCCGGTCACAGGGCTAAAGAAGATAAATTAGAGGTTCAACAAGCATATTTTTAGCAATATGGTTGTTTCCTGTTACGTATGACAATCAATATGATGACTGACATGAACTTGACTCTGTTATTTCTGTTTCAGATAAATAAGATTGCTTTTCATGCTCTTAAAGCTGCTGTAAATTTGTTGGACCCTTCCTCGGGAGTGTAAGGCACACTATCTTATTTTGTTTCTTTGTTTCTGACCACAGACAGGTTCAAGTTGTAACACTAGATTTGACATTGGACCATTCTATATTGAATTATACAGGTTGGACAGTGAGGGTGACCAGCTCAGTGATGAAGCTGTAGATGAGAAGCGTAAAAGGCCAGGCAGACGCCGAAGAGGCGCCATGAAGAACAAACGGCAAGCTGGCAGGAAGAGCGAAGATCAGTCCAGGGACGAAGGTGTTGATAAGAAGCATAAAAATGGACGTGGTCTCCCTAGTGGCGACAAGTCCAGCGACGAAGCTTTAGTTGAGAAGAGGGGACGTGGCCGCCCAGGTCGCAATCTGCAGAGCGAAGGTCAGTCCGGCCATGAAGCTGCAGATGAGAAGCCTAGAAGACGTGGTCGCCCAAGTCGCAACCAGAAGAATGACGATCAGTCTAGCGATGAAGCTGTAGCTAGGAAGCCTAGAAGAGGCCGTGGTCGCCCAAGCCGCAACCTGAAGAATGAAGTCCAGTCCATCGATGAAGCTGTAGAAGTCAAGTCCATCGATGAAGCTGTAGACGAGGAGCAAAGGGAACCTCGCACAAGGGGTGATCTGAAAAGGTTGTGCATGAATGAAGCTGTATACGAAAGGAAGCCTAAGAGGGGACGTGGACGCCCAAAAGGTTCTTGATCTGTTCCCGAAAGATGAGGGCCGAGGAATTAGAGTTCCTTTGGCTGGTCGACTGAAATCATTTTGAAGGGAACTGTGTTTTTCTTTCTATTACTCGTTATGATGCCAGCACAGAAACTCTTACAGCTAGTATGCTGATGCTGTACTTGATCAACAAATCGGCTGCTGTTGATACTTTCGCAATTGACATTAATAGCCGTGGTCAAGAATTCATTGGTTTTTCAGATACTATTACACTTGTTCTTTGTGTTTTGCTTGTCCTTATTCGTTAGTTTTGCTGCGATCTACGCTAGGCAGGCACTGATCTAAATCGTGATTTTGCAGGTTCCTGGCAGGATTTTGTTTAGGAAGTTTTCTTAGATAAAAGGGAAGCACGCCCGACTTTAAATTAATAAAGCCAGAAAAATTCAAGGTTTAGGAAGTTGTTGCAACCTTTTGTGCTTAGTTCCTGAGTGTATGTTCTTGTTGCGAAATGTTTGGATGTCATGACAGTATTACTCCCATCTTGCATTGGCACATCGTTGCTAGTTTCTCTGTCATAAGCGAGTACTTGCATATCCGATGGCAACAAGAACCTTAAACTGCGTAATCTAGTGCCGTTCCGTGCTCTTATTATATTTTACAGAATGAAGTGAACACACGTATGCTATTGCCATGATGTGGACTTGTGGTGTGTGTGCGACCTACAAGTGCTCCCCAGGAGCAGCGGCCAGGCGACCATTGATGTTAATACTTCCGTGTGGCGCGCTACGTCCCAAACTAACTTGTCGCGATCTCATCACATGTACTATGGGAGTAGTCGCGGATGAACGTATCGATCGGTTTTCACTGCAGATACCTTTTGATCATTATTTTCCCTTATGCAGTCGCGTGCGTTCGCAAGATAAGATTCAACCGTAGAGAGTAGTTTCAGGTAAACGCTGCAAGCTGGTTAAGTTACCATCACACATTGTACGTACTCCGCTAGTTTTATTTTCTTTTGAAAGGACAGCATGATGTGTACGTGCCTTAGTTTCACGGAAGGTTCACACAGAGTCTGACTTTAAATTAATGGGTGACAAATTTCAGTTGCAACATGGGTTTCAACCCAAGTCATAATTAGCACGAATCACACAAAAAAATCTTGCAATCAGGGCGTTTTTCTAAGTCTCCGATTTTCGCCCTATTAGCCTCATTCATGGATTCGCCAAGATTGTAGCCAAAATCCTCGCCTCCCGGCTTGCCCCTTGCATGAAGGAGATTGTCTCCATTGCCCAAAGTGCCTTCATCAAGTCTAGGAGCATCCATGATAATTTTATGTTCGTACGGAACTATGCTAGATGGCTTCACCGAAGGAAGAAACCTTCCCTTCTCTTCAAACTAGATATCAAGAAGGCCTTTGACTCGGTCCGATGGGGCTACCTCCTTGAGCTTCTCCAACGGCTTGGCTTTCCCCTCGCTTCCGCAACTGGATCTCCGCCCTCCTTTGCTCCTCTTCTTCACGAGTCCTCCTAAATGGAATCCCCGGTGAGCCTATCTCTCATGGCCGCGGGCTTCGCCAAGGAGACCCCCTCTCCCCGCTTCTATTCGACATCGCCATCGATCCGCTACAACGCATCATTGAGATCGCCACCACCCAAGGAAGGTTGCGCCGCCTTGCAGGTAAAGGAGCTCACTTTCGCACGTCGCTTTATGCGGATGATGCCGCCATTTTTGTGGCCCCCTTCAAGAATGATGTTGCCAACCTTGCGAGCATCCTTACCAATTTTGGCAACGTCACTGGTCTCCACACTAACTTCCATAAGAGCTTGGTCGCCCCCATACGTTGCAATGGCATAGATCTCAACGATATTACTTCCGATCTTCCGGCCACCATCGCCTCCTTTCCGCTGAAGTATCTTGGCCTCCCCCTTGCCATAAAGAGAATCAAACGCATCCACCTACAATATACTGAAGACAAGACCGCGGGCCATCTCGCCCCTTGGCAAGGAAAATCTTTCAACTTTGCGGGCCGGGCTACGTTGGCCAAATCGGTGCTCACCTCCCAAGCCATCTACCTACTCACAGCTCTTGACGTCCCGGCAGAGTTTCTTCAAGCTCTTCAAAGGATCATCCGGGCTTGGCTTTGGGCGGGTTCCGACACGGTGTCCGGCGACAAATGCAAAGTTAATTGGACTGCTGTTTGCCGCCCCACCAAGCTTGGTGATCTTGGTATCCTTAACTTGGAGGTTTTCTCTAGAGCTTTGCGCCTTCGTTGGCCTTGGTTGGAATGGACTGAGCCGGATAGACCATGGGTTGGGACCGAGATCCCTTGTAATGACGATGACATGGATTACTTCTATGCTCTTACGAAGGTCACAATCGGAGATGTGAGGAAGGCTTGTTTTTGGAACTCCCCTTGGGAGGATGACATTGCCCCTAAATTTCCTGCGCCCTCCATCTACGCTATCTCTAAGAGGAAGAAGTGGTCGGTTCGGAATGCCCTTCTTGGCAATGCTTGGGTTGCCCAATTTGACCTCTCCAACGGCCTAAACACCACCCACATTGAGGAGTTTGTGCGGCTTTGGCGCTACACTTCTACTTTGCGGCTCAATGACGAGGTTCGTGACTCCATTGTATGGAAGGTATCTACTTCGGGCTCCTACTCCTCGGCCTCCGCTTACAGAGCTCACTTCGCCGGATCGATGGTCTCTACTATGAATGGCACCATCTAGAAAGTTTGGGCCCCTCCAAAGCGCAAATTCTTCTCTTGGCTCATCCCGCAAAACCGGGTGTGGACGGCTGACCGCTTACATAGACGTGGATGGCCTAATTGCGGAAATTGTTTGCTTTGCAATAGCGCCCCCGAAACGGCTGCCCATCTTATGTTCAAATGTAGGTACTTCAGGAGGGTTAGGTCCATGGTCAAGGATTGGCTTGGGCTTCATGATTTCGAGCCTTCGGAATGGGACAACTTCGAGGATGTCAAGACTTGGTGGCTGGATATTGTACATGCGCACCCCGGTAGAAGGAAAGCTGTCGCCACCCTCGTCATGCTTGTTTCCTGGGAACTCTGGAACGAGCGGAATGCTAGAGTCTTCAAACATAAGAGCTCCATGGCTACGGCAACTTTGGACCGCATCATGTTTGAAGCTAGATCTTGGTCCTTCGCGGGGGCTAAATTCTTGGGTCATCTTATGTCGGGAGATTAGTTTTCTTTTGGTTGGTTCCCCCTCCTAGGGGTTGTTGCCTACGGGCTGTAAACCTGAAACCTTGCTGGTTCTTCACTCTTCTTTATCAATGAATTAAGGCAAATCTTTTGCCTTTCTTTCAAAAAGTTGAAGTAGTAACTCTCGATTGCAATCCAATGTGTACCTGGAAAAAATGTAAGTTGCTGCCTTATTGTATATTATGGATTTTCTTTTTACAGAAAGGGCAACAGCCCAACCTCTGCATCAACCGATGCGTACAGTGTTTTATTATTAAATTATTAAAAGTCTTACAAAATATTTGGAACAAACTATATACTCAAGTATTACTATAAATCATGGATCTAAAAGTATGAAAACATGCATAAGCCATCAAAAGATCAGCAAAAGCACGTCGCGGCTTGTCATCATCATGTTAGCCTTCGATCAAGCCGCCAACCGAATTAGTTGTACAAATCCAATGCAACCGTTGCCAAGCGATTTCACCATTATTCATGCCTTGGCGCTCCTCCAACGGCTGAAGATAAGACCATATATAGATCCACTGGTAGCCATAGGTATTGTCTGTAGAAATGATGGGGAACTCTTTCTATTAAAGATACAATCATTCTGGACATGCCAAATCGCCCACAATAAAACACATACTCCCACTCTAACTCGGGCTGTATCTTTCTTTGCTACTTCATGCAACTAATTACCAAAGAGATTTACGATACTTGTGGGAGGATAGATATTAAAAGCCATGTGTGCAATGCCCCAAAGGATTTTAGTAAAAGGACACGTTATAAATAAATGTTTTATTGTTTCATCTTGATCGCAAAAATAACTTTTCTTACTCCCATTTCAATTATGCTTAGCCAAATTATCTTTCGTAAGTATTACTTTATTTTGTAAAGAAACCACATAAAAATCCTAATCTTAAGTGGTAATCATTTATCATATGAAGGTGCATTTACTTAACCGTGAACTTTTCGTTTGTAGTTAAATTCCATTTAAAGACATCCTCTTTTATCGATAAATGAATATGCATTAGCCGCTGAACTAAATGGAACCATCTTCCTCTCTTGTTACTGACAGAGCCCTTCTAAAACCTATGTTCAGAAGGATAGTGGAGAGAACATTCGCTAATGTATCATGCAGGGAGGGGTCTGAAAGTAGAAAAAAAATCTGCTTTTACATACATGAGGCTTTTCTAGAAAGACGAGTCAGTTGCTTTAGCTGAAACATGACACAAGGTTTTAGATTAGAGGTATCATAAATGCTCTTGCCACACTCATTCCTCATTTAAAAGCTTAAATAGCATTTGCTAAGTAAACATTTATTTTAAAACTCCAAAACCTCAACTCCCTACCCGTCATGTTCCTTAAGTCTACAGATTTTGTTCCATTTAGGGTTAATCTGCACTTCTTTTTGTGGCCGTCACTTAGCCAAAAGAAGCGGGGTCTGAAGTAGTCTAATTTCCTTCACGCCCCTTTAGATATTTCAACGAAGGATAAGAGCATCTTCAGCCGTCTCCTCCAAAGCAGCCCCCAAAGGGATTTGGAGCGCGCCGGACAAAAAAATCGTTCCCAGCCTCGCGTCCCAAAGACCCTTTTTGTCCGGCGCGGCTCAATACGGTGTCCGGCGCCCCAGCCCGTCCCCGCTACACAGGGGATGCTCCGGGCACGCCGGACACAACGAGAAGCGATGTGAGAAGAAGCGGGCCCGACGCGTGAGCGGGTCGGAAGCTCAACCGCCGCCTTCGTAGCGACGGTGCAGTTGCCGGGAAGGGGAACCGTGGCATTGGCATCTGCATCGATCGACGCATGAACCGCCGGAATGGAGCGCGAACTCCGCGGAAGAGCAATCGCCGCTCTCTTCGATATATGCACCGCCGTTCATCCGCGCTCAATAAGAACCCTACGTATGCGCTTTCCGATCTACAACTGACCGCCATTCATCAAAACCCCTCCTCTCTCACAATGAGCGACCTCTCTTAGCTTCCATCAGACATCGACAACGAGGGTAAGTCGCCGGGATGGCGCCACTGGTGGGACAAAGCTGTGACGCCTAGCAGTGATGATTCCCCGAAGCCAGATAGCGTCGAGGAATGGGAGGAGGAGGAGGAGGAGGAGGAGGAGGAGGAGGAGGAGGAGGAGGAGGAGGAGGCTGAGGCGGCGATGGCCCGGGTGAAGGCGGAGGCGGAGGTGAAAGCGAAGGCGAGGGCGCAGCCGGCGAGCACCGTCGAGGACGAGGAGGACACAAGTTCCTCCGACGCGTCGAACGACGCCGCCTCTTCGGAAGAGGTGACGAGCAGGAAGCGCCACCGTGAGGATGACGAGATGGGGCCATCAAAGAAGAAGTAATTTAAATTATACGTAATTTGTTTATGTTTTTTTGAAGTTTTTATATGTAATTTTTTTATGTTGCACTGCTTTGAATATTAGTATAGCAATATTAGTACAGAGTTACCTACACATTTCTTCTATCTATTAAAATAAAAATATAATATTTTAAAGTTTTGGGGGCGCGTTTGAGGACGCAATTAGGAAGCGATGTCCCCCAAGCGCGACACAAAGGAAACACGCCCCCCAAATAATAAATCTAGCGCCGTTTGGGAGCCGCTTTGGGGGACGCGGTTGGAGATGCTCTAACATGAGCATAGGACGACTTGTCAGGACATAATTGATAAGAATTAAATGATCCCCATACGATAGTAGTTTTCCTAGCCAGCTATTTAATTTTTTCTCAAAGCTATCTTCCACACGTTTTCATTCGCTATCTTTTAGTTTCCGGAAGTGGAGGAATCCCCAAATATCTAAGTGGTAGGTCTCCCACCTCACAACTGAAAATAATTCTGCAACGATCTTCCATATCCTTTGCCTTTCCAAAAAATAAGATTTCACTCTTGTGAAAAATTATTTTAAGGCCGGATAATTGTTTAAATATGCATAGAATAAACTTCGTATTAAGTGCTTTATTTAAATCATGTTTCATAAAAATAATAGTATCATCTGCATACTGTTTAATAGACACTCCTCCTTCCACCAGGTGTGGAATAAGTCCCACCACTTTTCCATCCCTCTTTGCTCTTGCAATGAGAATTGCCAGCATATCCACAATGATATTAAACAAAATGGGGGACATCGGATCACCTTGACGAATCCCTTTTTTGACTGAAAACTAATGACCTATGTCACCATTAACTCTAATTCCGACACTTTTTTTCTCGACATAATTTTTTATCCACTCATATCATTTAGGATCAAAACACTTTATTCTCAATGCTTGTTGCAGGAAAGGCCATTTTACTTTATCGTATGCTTTCTCAAAATAAATTTTAAATAGAACGCCGTCCATTTTTGTCCTATGAAATTCATGGATAGTTTCATGTAGAATTACAACACCCTCTAAAATATGTCGCCTAGGCATAAGAACCGTTTGAGTCAATCATATCAGCAATGATAGTTATCCGGTTTGTCCCTACCTTCGGGAACACCTTAAAACTGACATTGGGCAAACAAATCAGCCAATATTGCTGAATTTGTATTGCGTTTTCCTTTTTAGGAAGTAGGATAACCGTCCCATAGTTAAGGTGGAACAGCGGTAGTTCTCGATCTTGGAAACTAAAAAACATCTCCATGTGATCAAACTTTAAAATATCCTTTATTTTCTGATAAAACTTGGCAGGGAACTCGTCGGGTCCAGGCGTCTTATTCTTTTCCATATGTATAATTGTGTCATGTACCTCATCCTCTGTAAAGTTGGCTGTCAAAATCTCATTTTCAGCAGCCGACAATTGAGGGATATCCTGAGTCTCAGTTTCAATAAGAGAGACATTACTATCGGATGGAGGACCAAACAAACTTCTGTAATATTCAGTAATGTAATGCTTTAACTTTTCTTGATCAAAATATTTTTTCCTCCTATGTTTGTTATTTGCAATTAGGTGGAAATATTTTGTGTTAGCACCCCCCCCCCCCCTCTTGGTCGTGTTTAACTTTAGCCCGTTAAGCCCACTTGGACTCTTCGTCATGCCTTAGTTTGACAACCAAATCATTGGCCTTGCGTAAAGTATTTCTTTCTGGCTCATTTAGCGGGCTACCCTCAACCTTGCTATCAAGGGTGTCTATGATATTAAGTAGTTGGTCTCTCTCTCTATTTCTTATACACACAAGTTTGATTACGACCCCATTTTCTCAGGAATTGTCATAAATGATGTATCTTGTTTTGCCATCTCTCCATTGGAGTGTTTCCATCAGATATCGATGTCCACTCATTGGCCACAATCTCATAGAAACCCTCCTGTTTTAGCCAGTGACAAGGGGTAACTTTATCAATGCCCATTAGGAAAGAAGAGCGCTGGTGATTTCGAAGATCGGTTAGCCAAACTAGGTAGCCGACAGAAAGTATGATCAGGGGCAAAGTCGTCGAGATTGTATTATGAATTAGGGTTACAAATGTGTTGCGTGTTATGAATCTAGATCCCCCTCCCGGTGGCTCCTCCTAGCCTTTATATAGCGGGCTAGGTCTCAGAGTCCACCTTCGGGTCGGTTACATCATACATGTCGGTTTACCCGATATGGGCCTAACCCGCCTATTTTACACAGTTCTTGTGCTTCAGTTCCGTGCTGGATTCGTCATGGGCTTTGCCTATTCCTTCATGGACCCGCACCAAGGGTGATAACGCCGAGTACCTAATATGGTACACCTATGTCAGCCAGGATAGCTCAAAAGAAAAAATGGCCTTACTGCCAATATGAGCTGGCTCACCGGAATTAAGTAACAAAGGTGTGTGATCGAAACTAGAACGTGTCAATGCTTTGACTGATACAAGGGGTAACTTTTTCTCCCAATTAACACTAGCCAAAGTACGATCATGTTTCTCGTATGTAGGTGCATCTCTGCGATTTGCCAACATATATTGACCACCCGAAAGAGCTAATCCTCATAGGTCCAAACTCTCGATGATGGCATTAAAATAAAAGTCCAGCGGGCACAAAAATTACCATTGTTCTTTTCTTCTGGGTGCTTTATAATATTAAAATCCCCAACTATCATAGGTTTTTTTCGAAAAGGGGGAAAAATCGCCCCAGCTTCTGCATCCAAAGGATGCACACGGCTTTTTATTAGATTATTCATGAAGCCTTACAAGAAACAATACAAAAGATCACTCTCGAAGCAACCTAACTATACCTACAGTAGGATGTATAGGGTGACAATACACCAACTCACATCATCCAAACTAAATGCCTTTCCAAACCGCCCAATAGCAGGTGAGAAGCACATCCAGTCAAGCATACTCTCGGCGCACGCCAACGCCCACGCCACGGGAGTTGCTTCCGCCGTCTTCCTCGACTCCATCTTCAAGAGAGATAATCGCATTAACCTTGCAAGACCTGCCATCGATGCCACCATGACGCCGGACGGCTCCACCATCCACTCCACCAACATCCGCCAACATCCAGCAGCTGCTCCAAAACGATGCCCCAAGAGGTAGAACGACGCGGAGCGCGCCGCCATCGTCCGATCCGGGAGACCCGGACCTAGGGTTTCCCGGAGCAGCACGAGTGAGAGACCGCAGACTGCGACGACGATGCCTTCAAGAAGGTAGCGGCGTGACACGTCGCCATCGTCCGCCAACCGAGGTCGGAGCACGGTTTTCACCGGCAGCCGCGCATCCCAAACCCACCGAGTGTAGTGCCAAGACGGGCAAAAATGATGCCTTCGACAAGGTAACGACGTCGCCCGACGCCGCCATCATCCGCCAAGACCGAGGTCAAGGCTCGGTTTTCACCGGCCGCCATGACACCCCGGACTAGATCTCACCGCCACCCTGCCGCCCACACGGCCAGGGCCACGGGCCACCGCTCGCCGCGAAGAACACGGCACCGCTGCCACCATCCGGAGCCGCCGCTCCGGCGTCCGAGGGCCCCACCGAGACCACCACCAGCAGCCCCTCCGGCACCGAAGCCCGCCGCCACCGAGCCGCCGGATCCCGAGAGCCACCCGCCGCCACGGACGGAGGAGCGGCTGCCGGAGTCGCCGACCAAGGGGAGACGCGTCGGGGGTGGAGAGCGTCGCCGGGCAGCGGCCTCAGCCCGGCAAGCCCAGCCTGGCCACCTTCCTCCATGCGGCTGTGCTTGGCGCCGGGGACCGCAGCCGAGGGCCACGGCCCCGCCGCCCCCTTCACCGGCGCCGCGGCCTTTGGCCGGCAGCACCTCGAGGGGCGACGAGGAGGGAGAGAGGGGGGAGGGCGGACGGGGCGGCGGCGGCTAGGGTTTGCCCCTCCCGGTCGCCAGGAGGAGCGACGCGAGAGGGGTACCCAAAGCTAGCTACCTGAAGACATTGTTTTGTCAGGAGGATTAATGGTTCGTCTTCAAAAAAGCGAACCATCTCCGCTAAAAAATCAGGTTTCCTCTTGAGCAACACCATACACAGGTACTAATACCCATTTAAAACTATCAGCCTTGGAAGAAATGTAATTTTTGACACATCTATCTCCCGCAATCACATTCTGCAAATGAAGCGTGGTAGCATTTATTCTAATAAGCATTACTCCCGAACGGCCTAAAGGTGGTAACCAGTACCATTGATAATCTAACCCTCCGGCTAAATGACTAAAAAATGGTGCTGAAAAGTTTGTACTCCCTGTTTCAATAATAACAAAGAAATCCAGTTTATGTTCACTTATAGTTTCCCTAACGAAACAATGCTTGGCGGTACCTCTAACCTCCCACTATTCCAAATGCTACCCCTCATTTAAGAACTACTTTTTTTTAGTTAATCTTACACTTCGCCAGACCACCTTAGGTTCAATTTTTTATTTTTCCTTGTAAGCTCTCTTAGCCTTAACTTTCATCTGAATCTCGCAAAGAGTGGGATCCTTATGATCCTGAGATCCTAGTTGCTCCTCTTCAAATAAATCTGAAGAAAGCTCATTAGCTTGGTCAAGTGCAAAGTATTCTTATTTTCCTTAGAAACATTGTCCTTAGCTTCAATTATTTTCAACATAATTAGTGTCCTCAAGTTATCATTTTCTTTTAGAGACTCAATTCACATGGAAATTTTATTTGGAGTACCACCTAGAGAGACACCTAATGTGGATGCTCTAGACATAATATCTTCATCAGTAGGAGAAAGTAATGAAAACTGTTGTAACTTTGTATTACTTGAGCCGAAGCCAGAGTTCTTATTCATGGCGACATATTGAGCATGCTCCAATTGTGTGTCAACAACATTTGGCTGTGATTGGATCCTCTCACTCGAACGTGCTTCCATAGCAGCAGCGGGAATGCCTCCAAAGGCCCCTCCTTATGCGAGAAACGTCATCCACGATAATGCCACTGTCCCCTGTGCATGAGCACGTCCTCCTAACGCATGTAAAAGGAAGCTTTGGACACATCCCCCTCCTGGAGAGTGGAGACATAGGCGAGGTCCCATCGATCTTGAATGGAGACGCAGAAGGAGAGACATTAGACAATCTCCGACCGCGTCCCCCAAAGCGTTCTTTAAACGGCGCCAGATTTATCGTTTGGGGACGTGTTTCCTTTGTGTCGCTCCCCAGCCGCGTCCTCCAAAAGCTCCCTAAAATTTTAAAATACTATATTTTTATTTTAACAGATAGAAGAAATTTGTAGGTACGGTATAGGTAACGCTGTACTAATATTCAAAGCGGCGCAACACAAACAAATTACATATAAAAACTTCGAAAAAACATAAACAAATTACATATAGTTTTTTTGAATTTTTTTAAACTACTTCTTCTTTGATGGCCCCGCCTCGTCGTCCTCATGGTGGCGCTTCCTGCTCGTCACCTCTTCTGAAGAGGCGGTGTCGTTCGACGCGTCGGAGGAACTTGTGTCCTCCTTGTCGTCGACGGTGCTCGCCGGCTGCGCCTTTGCCTTCGCTTTCGCTTTCGCCTCCGCCTTCGTCCGGGCCGCCTCCACCTCAGCCTCTTCCTCCTCCTTGGCCTCCCATTCCTCCTCGCTGTCCGGCGGCGGGGAATCATCGCTGCTAGGTGTCGCAACTTTGTCCCACCAATGGCGCCATCCCGGCGGCTTACCCTCGCTGTCGGTGTCTGATGGAAGCTGGGAGAGGTCGCTCATTGGGAGAGAGGAGAGCTTTCGACGAATGGCGCCGGCCGGTTGTATATCGGAAAGCACATACGTAGGGGTCTTATTGAGCGCGGATGAATGGCAGTGCAGATAGCGAAGAGAAATTTATGCTCCCGTGGCTTGCCTTGAGTCCATCCGTATCCTTCTTGCATATGCATCACATCATAATTTTAAGTTACAACAAATGGATGTGAAAAGTGCATTTCTTAATGGTCCTTTGCATGAACAGGTTTATGTTAAGCAACCCTCGGGGTTTGAGGATCCCGACTTCCCTAACCACGTCTATAAGCTTGATAAAGCACTTCATGGTCTCAAACAAGCTCCTAGATCTTGGTACGAGCACCTTAAAGAATTGTTGATAGACCGTGAGTTTGATGTTGGGCTAATCGATCCCACTCTTTTTACTAAGAGAGTCAATGGGGAGCTTTTCGTTTGCCAACTATATGTTGATGATATTATCTTTGGCTCTACTAACAAAGCTTTCAATGATAAATTTTCAAAGCTTATGACCGATAGGTTTGAGATGTCTATGATGGGAGAGGTGAAGTTCTTTCTTGGTTTTGAGATCAAGCAATTGAGAGAAGGGACTTTCATCAATCAAGCAAAATTTATCTTCAAGACATGCTCAAGAGGTTCAAGATGACGGAGATGAAGGGTGTAGCCACTCCAATGGTTACTAAATGTCATCTTGCACTTGATCCCAATGGTACAGAGGTGGATCAAAAGGTATATCGCTCCATGATTGGATCATTGCTTTACCTTTGTGCATCTAGACCGGACATAGTGTTGAGTGTTGGTGTGTGTGCAAGGTACCAAGCTTCTCCTAAGGAGAGCCACATGATGACTCTCAAAAGAATCTTTCGATATTTGGTTGATACCCCAAGATATGGTCTTTGGTATCCTAAAGGCTCAAGTTTTTATCTCAATGGATACACCGATGTGGATTGGGCGGGAGACAAGGATGATAGGAAATCAACATCCGGGGCTTGCCAATTCCTTGGTGTGTTAGTCTTCTAAGAAGCAAAATTGTATATCTCTCTCCACCGTCGAAGCCAAATATGTTGCCGCCGCAAGTGGATGCACTCAATTGTTATGGATGAGGCAAACTTTAAAGGAATACGGTGTCACTTGTGACAAAGTGCCTCTTTTATGTGACAATGAAAGTGCCTTCAAGATTGCTTATAATCCGGTGCAACATTCAAGAACGAAGCATATTGAGATCCGGAATCATTTTATTAGGGATCATGTTGCCCGTGGTGATATTGAGCTATGATATGTTCCTACCAAAGATCAACTTGCCGATATATTCAAGAAGCCTCTTGATGAAGCAAGGTTTAGCTATTTGAGGAATAAGCTAAATATCATTGATTCAAGGAGTATAGCTTGACCATCTTGTAAACACACCTTCTTCTAAATTTTTTTTGGTTTAGATGTGGGCATAGAAATAGGGGGAGTGCGGTTTAAATTATTGAGCTATCCCTCCTCCCATAATGCCGATAGTAAGAAATCATTCTCTTTATATCATGTTTTGATATGTGAGCTTCAATGACGAGTAGTGATTTTGGGCCCAAGATATAACTTCGCGGTGCCATACCATAACACTCAAACATGGTGGCCTAGGCCACCACACTCTTCTTTGTGGAGAGTTAGTGTTATTTGGATCTTATGGATCTTTATTTATCATCTACTTGTTCTTATGGGAAATCACTCATTTTTTATCTTCATTTCCATTGCTTGCAAAGATGAGTGATCATGTACCATCTTACAATTTGGATCATCTGTCCCAAGCCTCTCGCATCTAAGCCCGATCCTTTCCAACTCCAAGCGCACACGGTTTCCTTATTTTTTCCTGTTCTAGCCCTGTTTTTTTTTGTTTCACCGGAAGTTCCGGTCTGTCCGGCCGGTACTTCCGCTCGGATTCCCCGGCCAGCATCGGTTATACGCTACACCGTTCTGTCGGTGGGCACGTTCCGCTGGGACCGGAAGTTCCGGCCCCAACGAGCGGTACTTCCGCCCGAACCTTTCCCCCACATATTGGGTCGGGAACAGGGCGACAGTTTTGTCTCCCCACTTTCCCCCAAATCCACATCTGTTCGTGGCTCTCCCTTACCCTTGGCGCCGGCGGATCCTCCGGCCGGATCTCCTTCCTCCGGCGACCTCCTCCGGATCTCCTCCGTGGATTTGCATCCCCTCCCTCTCCTCCACCATGGCTCCTCTCGATTTGTGCTCTCTCCCTCTCTAGTTGTGGGTTGACCTCACTAGATGAAATATAGGGCATAGTGCTAGGCCAAGCCTTGGTAGAAACTTTCTAGGTGCATATCCCCTGCTAGATCTTGTCTAGAAACGTTGGTTTGGAGCAGTTCACCTCGCCATTACCGCGAATCCGGGGGAAAACTTGTGCTGTCTTCGTTCATCTGCGCCGGAACTTCCGCTCGGGCGGAACTTCCGCCGGTTCCCTCCGGAACTTCCGGTCTAGCGTAATTTCTGTTATGGACTTAGGTTTCTGTCCAGGTTCTGGTTTTGGCCTCCTCTTGTTCGTGTGCACTCATCTTTCTGCAACCATCTTCATATGTGTATCTCAGGTGGTTCCAAGAAAAGAGGCAAGGGGCATGTTGAAGAAGAAGAAGAGTTTGAGATCACTTGTCCTTCCAAGCTCATGGCTCGTCAACAGTCGGCACAACGGAATGTTAAGTCATCCACGGTCCGTCGGAAGAAGACTCATGTATTAGTCAAGAACATGCCATACCTTGAGTACAAGGAGCTGCGGCAAGGGAATCCATATCTCATCCCTCGGAATCAGAGGGTTGCGGATAAGCGTTTCGACAACAAAACCCAAGAGGAAATATTTTATTAGATATATGTGACCTTCAAGAAGGGCATTGTCACTCAGCATTCCATTGACACCGCCAAGATGCCCGCCTCACGGTACTTTGCTGAAGCATATGCTTTGTGTGGAGAGTTTGGGATCTATCCCATTATGGAGCTCAACAAGGACTTCGACATTGGTTTGATCCAATAGTTCTATGCAACCGTTCACTTTGAAAAAGATGAAGCCAGGACATTCCGGTGGATGACACATGAGACTCTTCTTGAAGTCAACTTGGCAATCTTTGGTGCAGCTCTTGGATACCCTCGCTCTCCTGTGGTGAATGAAAATGGATGGCGGTCGCATGATAGCTCGTTTGCCCTCACCAAGGATGTGTTGGAACCTCTCTATATTAAGGGATGGGGTATTCTGGGAAAGAGTGCGGATCTTCTCCCCACTTGGGACATCATGCTTCGTGTCTACCGTGAAACTATTGGACCCAAGGGTGACAACCTTGATGAGATGCATACCTATGAAGTGGATCTTATGGCAAACTCTCATGCTAAGCAAGGCACCGGTGAGAGGCTCGATGTGACGGACTACATCTACAATGATATGTGGTCATGTGTGATGGCGAAGAAGCTTCCTATCTTTGCTCCCTACATCATGAAGCTCATTGAAGACACTTGGATATCTACTCGCCAGGCTCCTCTCATTCACTCCATTTCTCTCAATATCACCGCTCATGAAGTGAAGAGCCTCAGGACCAAGCATCACAATAAAACACTAGAAGATGTTCCTCCCGTTCATGAGAAGCAACCAAGTTGGGTCTCCAAGCTTGCACGCCGCATGCAACAGATCTTTTATCTCACCTCAGCTGTCAACCATCGTCAATATCAGCAGCATTGTGAGGCCAAGAAGTCTCGGGTTCGTCAGAAGAGCATCATGAGGGCACTCAATGTGGACGTGTCTCCTCCCGGCACCGAGGAGAACATTACTCCGGAGGCTGAGTGAGTATCTCAGCATGGCATTCCACTTCCGTATGATGGTCTCGAGATCCAGTCCCCTCCTCGCACTCCAGTTCACCCCGGCGCCTCATCTGATCTTCCTCCCGGCTGGGCTAACATCGACCCTTGGGACGTGTAGTTACTCCTATCCCTTTTTGGTGCCTTGGAGCCAAAGGGGGAGAGTGAGCCCATATTAGGTTGCTCTCCGTTGGGTATTTGCATGGGGGAGTCACAAGCTCGTGCGTTCTTTGATTTTTATCGCTTGTGATTCCAGTTTATTCTCTATATGTTGTTGGACTTCATCTCTAGATGTTATGTGGTGTGTGGACCTTATATTTGTATGTGGTAAACTCCGTATGTGAGTCATCTTCTATCATGTTTTATCTATGCGTGTATGATCTATCTCTATATGTTTATCGTTAACTCATGGATGATGGATGCAAGATATAGGGGGAGCGTTGATTCTAATATGTGTACCTTAGCTTTCAGAGTTTTTTCTTGGTACATGCATATATCTAGGGGGAGCTCTCCTATATCTCACACATACTTGTTGATTACTAAGTTCATTCCCTGCAAATACTTGTGTTGTCATCAAACACCAAAAAGGGGATATTGAAAGAACATTTCCCGCCCTTTTGGGTTTTGTGTGTTTGATGTCAACACAGGTACATATTTATGTGTGTTGGTGTAGACAGGTACATGGTTTTATTATTTTTTTTAAAGAAAATACATGGTTTCATTCTACATACATGGCTGGTGGACTGAACTGACAAATCTGGAGCTATTGCTGCCTTTCTGCTCCAGGTGGAAGTTCCGGCCCCTACAGGCGGAAGTTCCGCCCAGATGCTCATGACAACAGCATCTCCGCACCTCTCACGAAGAATCACGGCGGAAGTAGGCCGGAAGTTCCGGCTAGCGGAACTTCCACCCTATTTCCGGCCAAGTTCCGAAAACGGCGTTTTTGGTTATAGTATGTTCCAATGGGATTTTCTCGCGATTCCGGAAGTAGGCCGGAACTTCCGGTCACCGGAAGTTCCGCCCTTGTTCCGCCTGCACTCGTTCCAGCATATTCTCAGAAGCTGAGGAATCCAGCAGGAACTTCCGGCCCCTGTGATCGGAACTTCCGGTGTTACACCAAAACGTGCATAACGGTCAGATCTGGAGCATCTACTCATATAAATAGCAATCTTCCCCATTGGGACAAGCTGCTCAATCATTGTACAGTTCATCCACCATTAGAGCCACTTCAAGAAACACAAGAATCACAAGATCTCCTCCTCCAACCATCCAAAGCTCTTGATCTTTGGAGATCCGAAGGAGAAGACCCCGATCTACATCCTCACTGAAGCGATTCACATTTCCCCCTCATATGCTTTAGGGCCCCTTTGCTAGAGTTCCTATTTTGGAATCCCTAGTTGTTTGTGGTTGATTTGTTCTTGTTGTTGTTTGTAATATCCCAGGTATTGGGGTTACAAAAATAGAGGAAACAGATGTGTGCATTGCATTCATGCATAGAAAATCTGGGGAATTTTCGCGCTTTAAAGTAAAACAGTCACGATGAATCGAAGTTTCACTTGACCTTGGTGGAATTGAAGTAGCTCATCAAGTCAAGCGCTATAAACCTCAGTGTGACCTTTGTTAAAACCTGTTTTGGGTAGAGATGATTTGATCTAAGGGGTTAGATCAAATGGAATTAAAATCAACACAAGAACTTATTAATCAAGGATCAACTACTTGATCTTATTAAAGATCACAACGTGATATTCCTTGCCATAACATATGAACATCCATTTAATTGGAAATCAAGTAACAATAATTGGAGAAACTATTCTTCACTTATCTTTTCCATGTCTTAAACAAATCCATGATCCTACCATGAACCTCATGGTATTCATTTACTTCATTCTTATAAACCAAACAAGGAGATCAATCCAGGAATATATATTCTTCTCTATTCCAAAGCATTATATAACAAACCTAGAGAGGTGAGAGTCCTATTTTGTTAGAGAAGCAATGATAAACCTTGAGGCAAACCTTGGATATAAATATCCATATGATCACAACATCATCTTCAAGAGGGACCCTAGGATATTACTCAAGACCTTCCCTAGAGAAAGAACCCCTTTATGTTACCCATAGATATTGGTGACTACATCATTATCTTTGGAGAATAACATTGGTTAGAATTGAAGTCCTTCCCAAATCAGAGAAATCAAGCTATGGAGCTACACTCAAGTAGTTGAGGTAACACTTGAACTTTAGGGAGAGAATTACCCATACATCCCGATGATTAATTCATCATTCCTTAAGTAGAACTAAAAGTTATTCTCTCAGACATTCTCCTGGGATATAAATTGTTGAGGTAACCATATACATTCATGATAGTATAAGAAAGAAACTATATTTAGTTGAACAAGACAATGCTTGATCATGGAAGTGAGAACCCATTCCATTAGAAACAATTTAGGAAGCCAAACCTTGATCATTATAAATTGAGTGATGATCATAAACCCTAAGAACTTGAGGTAAAGATATCAAGAACAAGTGGATCATGTCTAACCATGATCATGCTCTTGAGGTATGTGAGGATAAGTTAAACCTTAATAAGATAAGTAGATATCATTCACCACATGAAATTATAGGGAGGTAACTAATAAGCAACCCTAGGCTTATATCCCAACCTATAATTGTAAATCACTTGGTGATCATAAGTAGAATCCTACCACATCTCTAATAAATGAATTAAAGAACCTAAGCAAACCTTAGAGTTAAACACTTTACCTTATTTGGTGAGAAACCATACCCCCATATGACCAAAGTTAACTATAAAAAGAACTATAACTAATGTAGTTACTTGAATGGTAGAATTGAGAATACTAATAGAAGTTAATTGGTAGAAGATAAAACCAATTCCCAAATCCTTAGTAATAAGAGAAGCACATAAAATATTAAGCAAGTAACCATCTTATCATGGTTATGGGAGATTAACCCTAGCACATGCAATATGATGTCATCCCAATTCTATAAACTAGAATTGTATCTCAACCCTAGTTTATGCATCACTATGGTGATCATAATATGAACCTAGGCCATAATTGAGATTCCAATCAATTGCCATTAGGTAAATATCATTATAACCCTAAGAATTGCTCATTAGCTGAATTCTATGCTTCACAAATTAACCCTAAGAAACATCTAGTGCTTAAACTCATAATTAAATCCATGGGTGGTGATCAACCACTTATCTCTGTAAATAAAGCCCAACCTTGAGGAGAATAATGCATACTCTAGGATTTTAAGTTATATTTAAATTATAGAACTAATACTAACCTTGAATTTGGATTATTATCAAACCTACAAAATCCTAAGAAAATGTTGTTCACATGAAATGTCAGTGACTAATTCCTCAAATGGAAACGAAGACATAGTAACAAACTCTGTAATACTTTGAGATGAAAGTATAACTGTCATCATTCTAAACAGAATTGATTGCATAAAAAAAGAGAATTAAAGTAAAAAATATAAGATTAGGTCCAAATGTTATTCACAAATATGCAAGTAATTCAATATAAAATATGAATTCAAAATAGAACAAGGAAACAATAGTCAGTAAACTAAATCTTGAATAAATGAGCATCATTACAAATTATTTACAAACAGTATTGAATTCATAAATGAATTCAAATAATAAATATAAAATAGAATTATAAAATAGAAAAGAAAAAATATAGAAGAGGGGGCTTACCTGCCTCACCTGGCCGGACAGCCCACGCAGCAGCCCAGCAGCAGCCTAACAACACGGCCCAAGCCACCACCCAAGAGCAGCCCACGTACCCTTTCGATCAAATATCGGGGGAGAGGCTCATCCTCATCCTCTTCGTGTACGGGAGGCCAGCGAGACGCCGTGCTCCGCTTTCCCTCGCGCTGGCGCCATCTCCTCGACCGTCGGCGTGACAAGGCACGTTTAGGCTCCGTATAAATACCACGGCGAACCCTAGCCTCGAAGTTCTTTCTCCTCTGCTCAATTTCTGCCCAAGACGAAACCCTAGCCCGTACGGCCTCCGATCATCGCCGTCGAATAGGACCTTCCCGAGCCTCGCCGATGACACCATTGTCATCGCCATCCTCTCCTTGCTCTTCCTGCAAAAGGAATTAAGCCAAGGTGCCCTGGAGCGTCTCCGTCGAGCTCGTCTCTCCGACGGCCGGCGACACCCAATCCGGCGAACCGGACCTCGGCGAGCCACGCCGTCAAGCCTCTGCGTACTCCGGTGAGCGGCTGAAGCTCCTCGCATGCTCGCCTCGGTCGATTATACACCGTAGCTTCGCCGCGCCGTTTAACCGCATCCGTCGCCGCGGTATGTGCTCGCCGGAGCTATTCGGTGACCATTAGCTAGCGGCGCTAGCATCAATCGGTTCCTTGTCGCGTCTCGGGGAGAATGGTAGTCTCCACTCATCGGGGGGGTGCGAATCGACGACGCCGGCGTGGATTTCCCGCCGGCAGTGAGCTCGCCTGCCACGTTTTCGATTTTGACCTTGGTCAATGCTTATGTGGCAGCCACCGTGGCAGTGGCCCACGAATCAGTGACTGTGTGTAGATTAGCCAGGGTAAGTTTAGCAGTTTCGTTTTATTTCAAAAATTCATTAATACCTGCAACTTCAAATAATTTTGGAAAATTCATAAAAGCTCAGAAAAATACAAATGAGATATCAAAATTCTTATAAAAGAAAAATCTATCCAATAAAAATATAAAATGAAATTTATATTTTTAAATATAAATTCAATTATTTATTACTTGTCAATTAAGCCTTTTCCTTTAACTCAAAATACAATTAAAATTCAGAAATTAGGAAAACTTCATAAAATAAATAAAAACCAGTAAGTAAATAAGGAAAACATTAAAATTAATCTTCCTTTACTATTAACTTATTAAATCCTTATTAGGAGGATTTTAAACCTTAATTAATAATTATCTTAATTATTAATCCATTACAAAAAATAATAAAAAGCCAAATTCAATATTATTTTTATTTCTAAGTTATTAATAACTTCAACTTTATAATGAAGTTATTAATCCAATAATTATAGGGTAATTAGGAAACCCTAGTTCCATTATAAATAAAGTGATAACCTCATCATTTCATGTGATCCCTAAAACCCTAATATCATTAGGAACCCTAGCTCCATTATTACATATAAATCCTAAATTGCTTCTAACCTAAACCTTAGGTTGGAGCATGTGATCATAATAGTTCCTTTCAATCATAGAACCATAGTAGCTACTAAATGTTTACCATGTCAACATAAAATATAGGAGCCCTATTATCCATAATTCAGTATTCCATGTATGCACACCTAACTTACCTAGATGATCAAATAGGATAAACCTTAGCCTTATTACCAAGAATCTTATCCTTACTCATCCTGATTTAACATCACACCCTTGTGATGAACCTTAGTAGCAACCATACCAAATATTTACCATTACATACCATACTCCACTAAACTCTACTAGTGTGAGACACTTAGGAACCATCCCATTTAAGAACCAACCATTCTTTAATTAATAGATCCAATAGCAAACCCTAGTCAACCTCAACTCCAATTGAGATACTTCTTATTACTTAAGAAGTATGTTCTTCAAAAGTTATTCTTTTGAAGTAAATAAAGAAGCATCACCAACCCTGCTTATAAGAACCTATAAACCCTAGCTAGCAATCACCAGTCAGATGAATCAACCTTGATAGCAACCATGTATAAATACTTGCTTAGGATGCCTAGGCTTAACTCAGCCTTACCAGCCCTAGGTATTGATGAATCCAACATTGTTGTGATCCATCTACTACTTACTCCAGAAACCAATTAGAATCATAGAAAACCATAGAACCCCACAAACCTAGATATCATACTTGTTCTTTATTATAGAACATGTTCTTCAAAAGTTATTCTTTTGAATTATATAATAAGTAATCATCAACCATGCACTATAGGACTTAAACTTGATAAGCTGTTCTTTACTTATTATACCACTACTATTCCTTAGTGTGTATGATTGTTACTATGCATTTTACCACTTGCTTATGATTCTGGAACAACACAAACCTGAATAAGAACCTTGATTGTGAATCACTCTAAAAATGCAACACACCCTGAACTAATCATTACCATTTACTAAACCTAAATCATCGGGGTTAGATCATGCTTAGAGCGATTGCATCTCATACTTATGCATTATTGCATCCTTGGCAATCTTTTAAACATCGTCCTTATCGGACGATGATGCTATTTCAGAATTTGGAGTTATTGCGTATCGAAGACCTTGACCGCATAATCTTGCGAGTCAAGAAAGGCAAGTTCATCGCTTGCTCATGTCATTTGAGTATCTTTATCAAATTACTTGCAAAGTACTATAATTATTACTATTGCATAAAAACCAAAACCACTACTTTCATAACTATGAATATGACTATGTGGTGGGCAATGGAACCATGGATTGTGTTGATATGGTGGAGGTTCCATTGCAAGGGTTTATATCCATCTAGGATTAAACAACAAATGTTGCCAGTGATTCTTGTGCCGTAATACCCGTGTTAACCATAAGATCCGGAGTGGGACGGAGTAGTCAAAAGTGTTTCCACCTCTCGTTCATCAACGGATGCACTTTACGGTAGACACTTGTATCTGTCGGGGGCGAGCGGTAGGGCTGGGGAAGCCTTAAGTCCCCACGGCATTGTCCGTAGACACTTGTCGCCCGAAGAACAAGCGGTAGGCTGGGGAAGCCTTAAGTCCCCACGGTATTGCGGTCTATGATGGGTTGCAGCTACCGGCGTAGGAGTGTATGGTAGAGCCCGAGCATTGTTGTCGTGGTCGGGGTCCACCCCGAAATCTATGGGAATAATGGGACCGGCGTGGACCCGGGGTCGGGGCATGCAACAAAGGGTGGGTGTTCGAGGTAGCGGAGGAACATGATTGGCTAGACCTTATACCGGGCCTCACACCATAGGAAGTGTGGACGGGTTGCGCGCCGGTTGGCACCAAGGTTAAGATCTCTTATGGGTAAAGCAACACACCTCTGCGAGTGTAAAGAACCGTGACCTGTCACTCCCTGTTCCGGGATATGGAGCTGCGAACGTGGCCGGAAAGGAGCTCCATGAAGTACTAGTAAACCGGTGAAGGCTGACGGACATAGTTCTTCCGAATAAAAGCAACCTTTTGAAGAAATGGTTATGAAAACTTGCATTGGTATTAGACTTTCGGTCTAATGTCGTAGCTAGTGCATTAAACACCTCTTTCCTATAATGAACTTGTTGAGTACGCTCGTACTCATCCCACTCTTAAATCCCCTGCTTAGATATGAAGGCAACGATGGAGGATCTACAGTGCCACTCTAAGGCGGAGGAGTCAACAACTACTTCAAGAAACAGGACCATGTCAGAGGAGTCAGATGCCACATCCAACAAGGAGAAAACCTAGTTTAGCCATAGAAGGGAACTAGCTTCCTAAACCTAGCTCCTATTTAGCTAGAATCTATTCATAGCCCCTATAGCTAGTCAAATACTCTACAAATAGAGTTCGTGATAGGATTAGACTACGAGTCGTTCTTCCGGAGTTTATTTGAAGATTTACCTCATTGTAAAGTAGGAGGTTGTGCTTGATCTTATGTAACGAGTCAATATTGTAATTCTATAGACATGCCTTGGACCCGCATATGTTTACGTTTGTACCACTCCGAGTGATATAATACTAGTGGAACGGTGTTTCATTGGTGTTATATCGGACTTGCATACTACACCATGCAGTGGTATGCCGGGTCACCACAGTTGGTATTAGAGCAAATGCTTTGACCCTAGGATTAAAACCCTTTAAAGGAGACCTATAGGATTGGTAGTGTCTATAGGAAGTTGTATTAGCTATGTCCACTATGCTAAACTAATACATCTTATGACTTGAGATGGATATTCACTAGAGAATAATCCTGACACACTTGAGTCAACTTTTCCTACCTATCTTTCTTAAAGATAAGATTAGCTAGCTAACCCCAAACTTGTGGTACACTATTAAGTCCTTAAACAATAGATGAGTAGATCACAGTTGGTATACAACACATGATAGTCCAAAGAAAGGATACAACCATAAGGAAGATATCCTATTGGAAGATGTGTACCAACACCTGTCATTAATAAATAAGAGCTATTCGGACTCAGTAATAGGAACGATATCAAGTGATGAAGATAATTAAGATATCCTAATAGAAGAGGTAGGCCAAGTTAAGTAATGAATAAGTAAATTTATCTAGACATGTGAAACAATTGATAGTAAGTAATAACTATTAGTCATATGAGGTAGTATAGATCATGATGAGTTAGTCATGGGAGGTAAGGAAGAGAGATAGGAATAAAATATGTCTACATACATGGTAGGGATAGTAATCATATAAGATTCACTTGAGAATCATTATGTGATGGAATAGAACGTCATAAATACTTAGGAGGAGTACAATAAGAAGTCAGGTGTTCACCAATAGTGCAAGTGTTGTGTTCCAAAACCATGGGAAGCTGTGTCAAGTACCTCAAAACCCTAGCTTTAGGGTAGAAACACTTGGAAGTATAGGATCTATATTTCAATAGTTATATGTTTAGAGTAACGATGTTAGAACCTAGACATATCATGTGAGATAGTCCTCAACAAAATGGAAGATAAGTAGTACTTCCGAGAGAAAATTAGGTTAACTTCCACTATTCCAGACCACTTTGTGTCAAGTTTATCTCATTGCAATTGTGCAATAAAGGTAAATGTTGAGACAAATAGTAGAATCCCATATACTCGTGCTAAGTATCACGATATAAACCTATATTATGTGGTGTTATATAATACACATCTCAGTCTGATGTTTAGAGATGTCTTACTCAACTAGTATATTCAGGCTTATGATGATGTGTATTATAAGCACAAAGCTGAATCTTCTTGGATTTTATTGGATTTTCATTGTTTGACTAGATCCATACATGAAGTTTGACTTTGGTATGCAAATGCATGTTGCAATATCAAGTTCTTACTTGATGCTATAGATCTAGAGGGTAATAGTATTCGTGTGAGGAAGTGACGAATTCTGAATATTTTGAAGACAAGATGAAGGTTCATCAGAAGAAATGAGTAAAGTTGTGGGAAGCAACCACAATATTCAGAAGGAAGTACCAACCAAAACTCATGCTTTACCTCAACAGAGGAGTACTTTAGTACATAGGAAGCATGAAGGTGAGAAATATGATGACTGTGGAGTAGTAGAAGTAGAACCATAGTCATTATGGAAGAGGGAATGCATGGGAAATCACTTAGGATACTATATTCATAGTGTCAGCTAGTGGTTTTCTTGCAAAATAAACCCTGAATGAAGGAAGATGATATATGAAACCATAGCAGTTATAAGAAGACCGTAGTTGGTATCAGAAAACCACAAATGGTATAGGATCAATACTGCCAGATAAAGCAGAAGATGTCTCGTCCAGTTGATCAGAACCTATAATAGAATCCATTTTTAGATATCAAATAGCCACATTTGGTATAATAACCACAGCTGGTATCAGTGGGTATTACAAGTAGTCCACGATTTAATTATTTGTATCAAAAGTTTGTGAACAAATAAAAATCTTGTTAGCCAAATAGCTAGATCTATAAACATTTAGTCGAAGGATTCACATTGGATGTCCACAATTGAGTGGATACACCACAAACATTCTTCACGAGACCTTAGAAGAAGTAAAGCCCATAAGTTAGAACCAGACCCATATTCCAACCATAGTCCAATAGTTGGAAGAAAAGGAATTGAAGACCATAAGAAAACTCTAAGGGGTAGAGTAAAGATTGAGTTGTATGCACAATGACTCAATACTTTGAGCAAGATAGAAGAAGAAGGTCTGAAGCGAGAGGAAGTTCGATCTTATTTTCATAAGATTGATGAACAATACTTTCAGAAGGAAGTCAGACCAGAAGCCGAGGTTCATACCTCGAGGAAGTAAGAAGTGGACTATAACTTGAGAAAGTGAGTAAAATTTACTCCGAAGTACGGAAACTCAAGTAAGCTAAGTATAATGAAGTTGCAAAAGGAAATACCGTAGACCAATAAAGCCCAAGAGGGTCAAAGAATGAAGTAGATTGACCATACCAAAACTAAAGTCTATTTGAAAGATTCCTTTCATGGAACCTAAATAACCCTAAATAGTTATAGGTATCAACTATAAACCATGATTGGATGGACGAAATGAGTCTAATCCATTCTTAGAGGAATAAACCATCATGATCATTTCCATGTTAAATACCTTACTTAGTACCATTATTGCAGTTTTGGTACTAAGGGAAAACAAAGACCTATTTTATCAAATAGGAGAATGTTATCCAATTAGTCTTCGATCAAGACTAGCGACACCGTAAGAAGTCTCAATCATTGAATCTTCAATGAGAAAAGGAACAAGCTTATAGAGTTGGAAGAAACCAATGAATCAAAGTAAGAACCGTGGTTCAGAGACAAACCATAATGGATTCCAGGAAGAATCTGGACAAGGGATATATTCACTTATATCCAGTGAGATCACCACGGAGTTCGAGAAAAGAAGTAGTCTGCACAAGTCAGATCCACACTCCGAAACGTGAGAGAGTTCAAACTTCGAGGACGAAGTTTAGTTTAAGGGGTAGCGACTGTAATATCCCAGGTATTGGGGTTACAAAAATAGAGGAAACAGATGTGTGCATTGCATTCATGCATAGAAAATCTGGGGAATTTTCGCGCTTTAAAGTAAAACAATCCACGATAGCTCGAAGTTTCACTTGACCTTGGTGGAATTGAAGTAGCTCATCAAGTCAAGCGCTATAAACCTCGGTGTGACCTTTGTTAAAACCTGTTTTGGGTAGAGATGATTTGATCTAAGGGGTTAGATCAAATGGAATTAAAATCAACACAAGAACTTATTAATCAAGGATCAACTACTTGATCTTATTAAAGATCACAACATGATATTCCTTGCCATAACATATGAACATCCATTTAATTGGAAATCAAGTAACAATAATTGGAGAAACTATTCTTCACTTATCTTTTCCATGTCTTAAACAAATCCATGATCCTACCATGAACCTCATGGTATTCATTTACTTCATTCTTATAAACCAAACAAGGAGATCAATCCAGGAATATATATTCTTCTCTATTCCAAAGCATTATATAACAAACCTAGAGAGGTGAGAGTCCTATTTTGTTAGAGAAGCAATGATAAACCTTGAGGCAAACCTTGGATATAAATATCCATATGATCACAACATCATCTTCAAGAGGGACCCTAGGATATTACTCAAGACCTTCCCTAGAGAAAGAACCCCTTTATGTTACCCATAGATATTGGTGACTACATCATTATCTTTGGAGAATAACCTTGGTTAGAATTGAAGTCCTTCCCAAATCACAGAAATCAAGCTATGGAGCTACACTCAAGTAGTTGAGGTAACACTTGAAATTTAGGGAGAGAATTACCCATACATCCTGATGATTAATTCATCACTCCTTAAGTAGAACTAAAAGTTATTCTCTCAGACATTCTCCTGGGATATAAATTGTTGAGGTAACCATATACATTCATGATAGTATAAGAAAGAAACTATATTTAATTGAACAAGACAATGCTTGATCATGGAAGTGAGAACCCATTCCATTAGAAACAATTTAGGAAGCCAAACCTTGATCACTATAAATTGAGTGATGATCATAAACCCTAAGAACTTGAGGTAAAGATATCAAGAACAAGTGGATCATGTCTAACCATGATCATGCTCTTGAGGTATGTGAGGATAAGTTAAACCTTAATAAGATAAGTAGATATCATTCACCACATGAAATTATAGGGAGGTAACTAATAAGCAACCCTAGGCTTATATCCCAACCTATAATTGTAAATCACTTGGTGATCATAAGTAGAATCCTACCACATCTCTAATAAATGAATTAAAGAACCTAAGAAAACCTTAGAGTTAAACACTTTACCTTATTTGGTGAGAAACCATACCCCCATATGACCAAAGTTAACTATAAAAAGAACTATAACTAATGTAGTTACTTGAATGGTAGAATTGAGAATACTAATAGAAGTTAATTGGTAGAAGATAAAACCAATTCCCAAATCCTTAGTAATAAGAGAAGCACATAAAATATTAAGCAAGTAACCATCTTATCATGGTTAGGGGAGATTAACCCTAGCACATGCAATATGATGTCATCCCAATTCTATAAACTAGAATTGTATCTCAACCCTAGTTTATGCATCACTATGGTGATCATAATATGAACCTAGGCCATAATTGAGATTCCAATCAATTGCCATTAGGTAAATATCATTATAACCCTAAGAATTGCTCATTAGCTGAATTCTATGCTTCACAAATTAACCCTAAGAAACATCTAGTGCTTAAACTCATAATTAAATCCATGGGTGGTGATCAACCACTTATCTCTGTAAATAAAGCCCAACCTTGAGGAGAATAATGCATACTCTAGGATTTTAAGTTATATTTAAATTATAGAACTAACACTAACCTTGAATTTGGATTATTATCAAACCTACAAAATCCTAAGAAAATGTTGTTCACATGAAATGTTAGTGACTAATTCCTCAAATGGAAACCAAGACATAGTAACAAACTCTGTAATACTTTGAGATGAAAGTATAACTGTCATCATTCTAAACAGAATTGATTGCATAATAAAAAGAGAATTAAAGTAAAAAATATAAGATTAGGTCCAAATGTTATTCACAAATATGCAAGTAATTCAATATAAAATATGAATTCAAAATAGAACAAGGAAACAATAGTCAGTAAACTAAATCTTGAATAAATGAGCATCATTACAAATTATTTACAAACAGTATTGAATTCATAAATGAATTCAAATAATAAATATAAAATAGAATTATAAAATAGAAAAGAAAAGGAAAGAAAAAAATATAGAAGAGGGGGCTTACCTGCCTCACCTGGCCGGACAGCCCACGCAGCAGCCCAGCAGCAGCCTAGCAACACGGCCCAAGCCACCACCCAAGAGCAGCCCACGTACCCTTTCGATCAAATATCGGGGGAGAGGCTCATCCTCATCCTCTTCGTGTACGGGAGGCCAGCGAGACGCCGTGCTCCGCTTCCCCTCGCGCTGGCGCCATCTCCTCGACCGTCGGCGTGACAAGGCACATTTAGGCTCCGTATAAATACCACGGCGAACCCTAGCCCCCGAAGTTCTTCTTCCTCTACTCAATTTCTGCCCAAGACGAAACCCTAGCCCGTACGGCCTCCGGTCATCGCCGTCGAATAGGACCTTCCCGAGCCTCGCCGATGACACCATTGTCATCGCCATCCTCTCCTTGCTCTTCCTGCAAAAGGAATTAAGCCAAGGTGCCCTGGAGCGTCTCCGTCGAGCTCGTCTCTCCGACGGCCGGCGACACCCAATTCCGGTGAACCAGACCTCGGCGAGCCACGCCGTCAAGCCCTGCGTACTCCTGGTGAGCCGCTGAAGCTCCTCGCATGCTCGCCTCGGTCGATTATACACCGTAGCTTCGCCGCGCCGTTTAACTGCATCCGCCGCCGCGGTATGTGCTCGCCGGAGCTATTCCGGTGACCATTAGCTAGCGGCGCTAGCATCAATCGGTTCCTTGTCGCGTGCTGGGGAGAATGGTAGTCTCCACTCATCAGGGGGGGGGGTGTGAATCGACGACGCCGGCGTGGATTTCCCGCCGGCAGTGAGCTCGTCTGCCACGTTTTCGATTTTGACCTTGGTCAATGCTTATGTGGCAGCCACCGTGGCAGTGGCCCACGAATCAGTGACTGTGTGTAGATTAGCCAGGGTAAGTTTAGCAGTTTCGTTTTATTTCAAAAATTCATTAATACCTGCAACTTCAAATAATTGTGGAAAATTCATAAAAGCTCAGAAAAATACAAATGAGATATCAAAATTCTTATAAAAGAAAAATCTATCCAATAAAAATATAAAATGAAATTTATATTTTTAATACAAATTCAATTATTTATTACTTGTCAATTAAGCCTTTTCCTTTAACTCAAAATACAATTAAAATTCAGAAATTAGGAAAACTTCATAAAATAAATAAAAACCAGTAAGTAAATAAGGAAAACATTAAAATTAATCTTCCTTTACTATTAACTTATTAAATCCTTATTAGGAGGATTTTAAACCTTAATTAATAATTATCTTAATTATTAATCCATTACAAAAAAATAATAAAAAGCCAAATTCAATATTATTTTTATTTCTAAGTTATTAATAACTTCAACTTTATAATGAAGTTATTAATCCAATAATTATAGGGTAATTAGGAAACCCTAGTTCCATTATAAATAAAGTGATAACCTCATCATTTCATGTGATCCCTAAAACCCAAATATCATTAGGAACCCTAGCTCCATTATTACATATAAATCCTAAATTGCTTCTAAACTAAACCTTAGGTTGGAGCATGTGATCATAATAGTTCCTTTCAATCATAGAACCATAGTAGCTACTAAATGTTTACCATGTCAACATAAAATATAGGAGCCCTATTATCCATAATTCAGTATTCCATGTATGCACACCTAACTTACCTAGATGATCAAATAGGATCAACCTTAGCCTTATTACCAAGAATCTTATCCTTACTCAGCCTGATTTAACATCACACCCTTGTGATGAACCTTAGTAGCAACCATACCAAATATTTACCATTACATACCATACTCCACTAAACTCTACTAGTGTGAGACACTTAGGAACCATCCCATTTAAGAACCAACCATTCTTTAATTAATAGATCCAATAGAAAACCCTAGTCAACCTCAACTCCAATTGAGATACTTCTTATTACTTAAGAAGTATGTTCTTCAAAAGTTATTCTTTTGAAGTAAATAAAGAAGCATCACCAACCCTGCTTATAAGAACCTATAAACCCTAGCTAGCAATCACCGAGTCGGATGAATCAACCTTGATAGCAACCATGTATAAATACTTGCTTAGGATGCCTAGGCTTAACTCAGCCTTACCAGCCCTAGGTATTGATGAATCCAACATTGTTGTGATCCATCTACTACTTACTCCAGAAACCAATTAGAATCATAGAAAACCATAGAACCCCACAAACCTAGATATCATACTTGTTCTTTATTATAGAACATGTTCTTCAAAAGTTATTCTTTTGAATTATATAATAAGTAATCATCAACCATGCACTATAGGACTTAAACTTGATAAGCTGTTCTTTACTTATTATACCACTACTATTCCTTAGTGTGTATGATTGTTACTATGCATTTTACCACTTGCTTATGATTCTGGAACAACACAAACCTGAATAAGAACCTTGATTGTGAATCACTCTAAAAATGCAACACTCCCTGAACTAATCATTACCATTCACTAAACCTAAATCATCGGGGTTAGATCACGCTTAGAGCGATTGCATCTCATACTTATGCATTATTGCATCCTTGGCAATCTTTTAAACATCGTCCTTACCGGACGATGATGCTATTTCAGAATTTGGAGTTATTGCGTATCGAAGACCTTGACTGCATAATCTTGCAGTCAAGAAAGGCAAGTTCATCGCTTGCTGATGACCCACAAGTATAGGGGGTGTATCGTAGTATCTTCGATAAGTAAGAATGTCGATCCCAACGAGGAGCAGAAGGTGTTGACAGGCAGTTTTGATGAAGGATTCACTGTAAATGCTCACAAACAAGTATTCGGGGGTTTTGATGTAACGAGATGAATAAAGTACGAGTAAGTAAAATGCGAGAGAAATAATTGCAGCGAGTGGCCCAATCCTTTTTAGCACAAAGGACAAGCCGGTTTGTTTACTTATAATGACCAAACGTTCTCGAGGACACACGGGATTTTAGTCTAGTGCTTTCGCTACATACAGCTGATTAATCTTCATTGTTTTGATAAGTGTTGTGTGGGTGAACCTATGCTAATGTACCGCCCTTCCTAGGACTAATACATACTTGTGATTATACCCCTTGCAAGCATCCGCAACTACAAGAAAGTAATTAAGATAAATCTAACCACAGACCTTAAACTGCGAGATCCTGCGATCCCTCCTGCATCGATATACCAACGGGGTTTAGGTTTCTGTCACTCCGGCAACCCCGCAATTGGCAAACGAGTACAAGATGCATTCCCCTAGGACCATAAATGGTGAAGTGTCGTGTAGTCGACGTTCACACGACACCACTAGAAGAATAACACCACAACTTAAATATCATAACATTGAATATTACTCAACCATAGTTCACTACTAACATTTAGACTTCACCCATGTCCTCAAGAACTAAACGAACTACTCACGAGACATCATATGGAACATGATCAGAGGTGATATGATGATGGATAACAATCTGAACATAAACCTTGGTTCAATGGTTCCACTCAATAGCATCAATAACAAGTAGAAATCAGTGCGGGAGAGTTTCCCCTATCAAACAATCAAGATCAAACCCAAATTGCTACAGCGATGACGATGTCCAGCGGTGGAGATGGCGGTGATGATGGTGGAGATGATGATGATGGTGATGGAGATGATGTCCAGCTCGATGGCGGTGACGATGGCGTCGATTTCCCCCTCCGGGAGGGAATTTCCCCGGCGGATTCCTGCCCGCCGGAGAGCTCTTTCTCTCTCGGTGTTCTCCGCCCCGCAGAGGCGGCTGTAACCCTTCGTGAGGATTCCTCTGTGGCTTAGGTCTTCGGGACGAAGGGTTTCGCGAAGAAAAGGAAGCGAAAGAGGCCGAGGGGGCCCCACACCACATGGTGGCGCGGCTAGGCCATGGGCCGCGCCACCCTATGGTGTGGGCCCACCTTGGGTCCAGCTGGCTCCCCCTTCTGGCTTCCTCCAGTCATCCGGAAAAATAGGATTTTTGGTAAAACTTCCTTCCACGAGTTGATCTTCCGAAATATTGCATCTGACGGTGCTTTTTCCAGCAGAATCTCGGCTCCGGTGCTCGATCCCCAAATAATCATGAAACATGCAAAAATAGATGAAATAACATAAGTATTGTGTCCCAATATGAAATATATCAATGAATAACAGCAAATTATGATATAAAATAGTGATGCAAATTGGACGTATCACTTGCTCATGTCATTTGAGTATCTTTATCAAATTACTTGCAAAGTACTATAATTATTACTATTGCATAAAAACCAAAACCACTACTTTCATAACTATGAATATGACTATGTGGTGGGCAATGGAACCATGGATTGTGTTGATATGGTGGAGGTTCCATTGCAAGGGTTTATATCCATCTAGGATTAAACAACAAATGTCGCCGAGTGATTCTTGTGCCGTAATACCCGTGTTAACCATAAGATCCGGAGTGGGACGGAGTAGTCAAAAGTGTTTCCACCTCTCGTTCATCAACGGATGCGCTTTACCGTAGACACTTGTATCCGTCGGGGGCGAGCGGTAGGCTGGGGAAGCCTTAAGTCCCCACGGCATTGTCCGTAGACACTTGTCGCCCGAAGAACAAGCGGTAGGTCGGGGAAGCCTTAAGTCCCCACGGTATTGCGGTCTATGATGGGTTGCAGCTACCGGCGTAGGAGTGTATGGTAGAGCCCAGCATTGTTGTCGTGGTCGGGGTCCACCCTGAAATCTATGGGAATAATGGGACCGGCGTGGACCCAGGGTCGGGGCATGCAACAAAGGGTGGGTGTTCGAGGTAGCGGAGGAACATGATTGGCTAGACCTTATACCGGGCCTCACACCATAGGAAGTGTGGACGGGTTGCGCGCCCGGTTGGCACCAAGGTTAAGATCTCCGATGGGTAAAGCAACACACCTCTGCGAGTGTAAAGAACCGTGACCTGTCACTCCCTGTTCCGGGATATGGAAGCTGCGAACGCGGCCGGAAAGGAGCTCCATGAAGTTCTAGTAAACCGGTGAAGGCTGACGGACATAGTTGTTCTGAATAAAAGCAACCTTTTGAAGAAATGGTTATGAAAACTTGCATTGGTATTAGACTTTCTGGTCTAATGTTGTAGCTAGTGCATTAAACACCTCTTTCCTATAATGAACTTGTTGAGTACGCTCGTACTCATCCCACTCTTAAATCCCCTGCTTAGATATGAAGTTAGCGATGGAGGATCTACAGTGCCACTCTAAGGCGGAGGAGTCAACAACTACTTCAAGAAACAGGACCATGTCAGAGGAGTCAGATGCCACATCCAACAAGGAGAAAACCTAGTTTAGCCATAGAAGGGAACTAGCTTCCTAAACCTAGCTCCTATTTAGCTAGAATCTATTCATAGCCCCTATAGCTAGTCAAATACTCTACAAATAGAGTTCGTGATAGGATTAGACTACGAGTCGTTCTTCCGGAGTTTATTTGAAGATTTACCTCATTGTAAAGTAGGAGGTTGTGCTGATCTTATGTAACGAGTCAATATTGTAATTCTATAGACATGCCTTGGACCCGCATATGTTTCTGTTGTACCACTCTGAGCGATATAATACTAGTGGAACGGTGTTTCATTGGTGTTATATCAGACTTGCATACTACACCATGCAGTGGTATGCCGGGTCACCACATTGTTGTTGTTGTATTGTTACAGATACAGGGAGCCTCCAATTCGGTTGTGGATGTGTGCCCCAAGAACCTTGTAAAGGCCCGGTTTCCGCCTTGAGGAAATCCCTTAGTGGAAGTGGGCTAGGCCTTTGTGGCGTTGCTCACAGGAGACCTGAGTGAAGCCTTCGTGGCGTTGGTCTGGCTTTCGTAGCGACCACACCCCTCCAAACGTAGACGTACCTTCTTGCAAAGGAAGGGAACTACGGGAATCATCTCCGTGTCTCTGCGTGCTCCACTCTTGGTTACCTCTATCCTTATTATCTCCCCTTTATATTGTCTAGCTATATTTCTTAATTGTTGGTCTTGTCATATAGGTAAATTCACATAGTTGCATAGCTAGAGAATTTACCTTTGTGTCAAGCCTAAATTGAAAAAGAACTAAAAATTGGTTAGCACATATTCACCCCCCTCCTCTAGGTGCGGCATATGATCCTTTCAACCCCGATCTGTAGTTCTACCAAGAGAGATTTCACCAATACCATCTAGTCCTTAGTGGGTCTTCGAGTTAGGGTTCCTATGGTGGGATCTTGTAAGAAGATCTCCTATGGAGGCTAGCTTGGAGTTGTGCTAGCCCCATAGGGTGTTGGGAGCCTCCGGTGTTTGTGGAGCTCGCTCCAACCTTGTGAAGGAACCGCCGCCTCAACCGGCTATTTCTGGAGAAGGGGAAGCTCCTTCGTGGGTCCACCTTGGGTCCAGCTGGCTCCCCCTTCTGGCTTCCTCCATCATCTGGAAAAATAGGATTTTTGGTAAAACTTCCTTCCACAGTTGATCTTCCGAAATATTGCATCCTGACGGTGCTTTTTCCAGCAGAATCCTGGCTCCGGTGCTCGATCCCCAAATAATCATGAAACATGCAAAATAGATGAAATAACATAAGTATTGTGTCCCAATATGAAATATATCAATGAATAACAGACAAATTATGATATAAAATAGTGATGCAATTTGGACGTATCAACTCCCCCCCAAGCTTAGACTTAGCTTGTCCCCAAGCGAAACTGAACTCGGTAAACGGGACCGCATGTTTATGGAGTGAAGAGTCGATAAACAAAATACGGACAAGAAGCATCATATTCATTCACACAAGACATTATAGTAAACAGCTTCCTCATATAATTCTACTTGAAGCAAGTATAAGGTAGTCACAAATAAAGGTGCATAAGAAATCATAATTGGTGATGGCAAACTTTGTTCTTGGTCAGAGAACATTTAACAGATTATACTTATCTATTGAGCAGCGCTCTCATATTAAAGCTTATGGTAAACTTGCATACTCAATCATATTAATCATTGATGACTTTCAAAGCTATATTCATTCGAGGTAAAACTTGTACTAAACAAGAAAGAGTAAAGACATGATGAAGCAAATCACAATATAATAGTTTGATCACAATAACTCAAATGCTTGCTTGAGATGGAGGGAAATAGGTTTATCGACTCAACATAAAGTAAAAGACGAGGCCCTTCGCGAGAGGGAAGCGAGAGATTAAATCATGTGCTAGAGCTTTTTCAGTTTTGAAATCATATAAAGAGAATAAAAGTAAAGTTTTGAGAGGTGTTTGTTGTTGTCAACGACTCGGTAGCGGGTACTCTAACCCCCTTGCCAAACAAACCTCCAAAGAGCGGCTCCCATGAAGGACGTTATCTCTACCGAGCAAGGTAGATCATCCCTCTTCTCTTTTGTTTACACATGTACTTTAGTTTATTTAAGGATGACACTCCCCCCAACCTTTGCTTACACAAGCCATGGCTAACCGAATCCTCGGGTGCCTTCCAACAATCTCATACCATGGAGGAGTGTCTATTGCAAAATTAAGTTGCTTAACGATGAATCAGGGCAAAACATGTGAAGAGAATTATTAATGAAAGTTGATTAATTGGGGCTGGGAACCCCGTTGCCAGCTCTTATTGCAAAATTATAGGATAAGTAGATGAAGCCACTAGTCCTTTAGTGGAGGCTGCCTAACAAGACTGAAAGATAAAACACCACATACTTCCTCATGAGCTATAAAACATTGACACAAATAAGGAGTAATAAGTTTTGAATTGTTTAAAGGTAGCACATGAAGTATTTACTTGGGATGGCGAGAAAATACCATGCGGTAGGTAGATATGGTGGACACAATTGGCATAGGTTTGGGTTCGAGGTTTGGATGCACGAGAAGTATTCCCTCTCAGTACAGGTCTTTGGCTAGCAAGGTTAATTAGCAAGCATAAGAGTTGAGGGAAACAAACAATTATACATGTGATAGAAACAATCATGCATCTTACTTGTAAGCACAAACAGTTTTAACTTTAGAATACTAATGCTAAGGACTGATAAGAAACATAATAATATCTTCTACATGTATTTCCTCTATTCTTCTTAAACTCAAAGTGTTGTTGCTATTGACCATTGCTAAGTTTGCCAAAACCAAATAGATTTACTTAATGCTCCCAAAGTGGTACCCATACTAAAATCAAGATCAATCATATAGTAGAAATTGCAAACTAAAATAAGGTGTGCAATATGTAAATGATAAGACTTCTCATTAATATTCCATAACGATAACTCACACCAAGGGATACATAGACAAACTAAAGGAGAGATACTTCCACACTGCAACCCATCTCATACGATAACTTCCCTACTCATGATATGACACTACTTGATAGTAAAAAGTAAAAAGGTAATGATAATGTGATACCGCGGCACTCCCCCAAGCTTGGAACAAACCAAGGGGATGCCAATACCGATGATGGATTACTCCTTTGGCGATGGTGGTGATGAATTCCTCACAAGCTTCTCCACAAGCTCCTGAAGCTCGTCAATCTTGTACATAAGGTTGCGGATCATCTCCGAATTGTGCTCGACGCGATTAAGAAGTATGTCCGACGGCGAGTCCCAATTCTTGGAGTTATTTCCCCAACCTTCAGCTTCGAGGCTTCGTCCTTCTGCGGTGTTAGAACGATCTATATCCCAATTGCTAGGCAATGCTGCCTTGGGGGTCCTTTTAATTTGATTATTGTAGATTAGATTGCGGAAGGGATGGTGAATGCCTGAAGAAGATGTCCTTAGAGCTAGGTAATGACGGGGAAGTCCTCCTCCGGTCCTAATCCGTGCGCTCTTCTTGGCATTGAACGAGTCTGACACCACTCCGATGCTTGCAATGGTGGTGCGCGGGCGCTCTTGCGGAACTTCTTGGACTTCCTCTTCATCCTCCTTTGCTTCTTCCTTGACGCTCTTGTCCTCTTCTCTCCACTCACGATCTTGATTATCTTCATCCGGAAGCTCCTTGCCCTTGTTCTTGGAGACCATGGTGCTTCTAAAGCTGAAAACGAGATCCGGCGAGAAACTGACTCGAAACAAAACACGTCGAGAAAATGATATACGGACCTCCAGGGGTCTGGGGGATTTTATAATGAAAATTTTCAGAACAAACGGAAAGTACCAGGTCGAACCAGAGTCGGAAAGGGGCAACGAGGCGGTGCCACCATAGGTCGGCGCGGCCAGGCTAGGGCCCGCGCCGGCCTGTGGTGGCACACCCTCGTGCGTCCTTTCCACTCCGTTTCGATCTCGTAATTTTTCTTATTTTCCAAAAACAGCAAAAATATTTTTCGGAGAGTAAATCGCGAACTTTTCATTACTAGTACTGTTACCTATTCAAAGTCGAGTTCTGGCGGACTGTCAATTTGTCCTTTGATGAAAGCCTACGGTGTTTCCACTTGAATAATATCAACATCAACATTATAAGAATCACCCGAGATATAATGCTTGAGTCTTTGTCCATTCACCACTTGCGTAGCATTGCCTTGGAGAGAGCTAATTTTAATTGCTCTCGAACGATACACCTCCTCAACAACATATGGTCCTTCCCATTTCGAGAGTAATTTCCCTGCAAAGAATCTGAGACGAGACCGATACAATAGGACATTATCCCCAATATTAAACTCTCTTTTGATGATCCTTCTATCATGCCATTTTTAACTTTTTCCTTAAAGAGTTTAGCATTTTCATAAGCTTCACTTCTCCATTCATCTAGAGAACTTAATTGTAGCAACCTCTTATCACAGGCAAGTTTAGGATCTTTATTTAATTCTCTAACAGCCCGATAAGCTTTGTGTTCTAGTTCTAAAGGTAAATGACAAGCTTTTCAGTAAACCATTTTATAAGGTGACATTCCCATGGGGTTTTTATAAGCGGTTCTATAAGCCCATAGTGCGTCTTTCAGTTTACTAGCCCAATTCTTTCTAGATTTATTAACGGTCTTACGCAAGATAGATTTAATTTCTCTATTTGATAGTTCTACTTGACCACTACTTTGAGGGTGATAAGCGGAAGCAATTCTATGATTAATACCATACTTAGCAAGAGTTTTTCTAAAACCTCCATGAATAAAATGAGAACCTCCATCGGTCATAATATATCTAGGTACTCCAAATCTAGGAAAAATAACATCTAAAAGCATTTTTAAAGAGGTCTCACCATCGGCACTTTTTGTAGGTATGGCTTCCACCCATTTAGTAACATAATCAACAACAACAAGTATATGAGTGTTACCTTTTGAAGAGGAAAAGGTCCCATGAAGTCAAATCCCCAACAATCAAACGGTTCAATAACAAGAGTATAATTCATAGGCATTTCATTGCGTACTGGAGATATTACCAACCCTTTGACATTCATCACAAGATAAAATAAACTTCCTTGCATCTTTGAAGAGAGTTGGCCAATAAAAACCTGATTGTAGAACCTTTTGCGCGGTTCTATCTCCGGCGTGATGTCCTCCATAAGCACTGCCATGACATTTACTCAATATCTCTTGTTGTTCATATTCGGGAACACACCTTCGCAGAATACCATCCACTCCTTCTTTATATAAGTGTGGGTCATCCCAGAAATAATGCCTCAAGTCATAAAAGAATTTCCTCCTCTGCTGAAGCTGAAAAGGTTGGAGGCAAGTACTTGGAAACAATAAAGTTAGCATAATCGGCATACCAAGGATCTGTCTCGCGAGCTCACCTTTATTACAGCCAATTGTTCATTTGGAAAACTATCATTAACGGGAACGGGATC
Source organism: Lolium rigidum (assembly GCF_022539505.1). Lineage (NCBI taxonomy): Eukaryota > Viridiplantae > Streptophyta > Magnoliopsida > Poales > Poaceae > Lolium > Lolium rigidum. The sequence continues at coordinate 174,721,834 of NC_061510.1, forward strand.
ATAAGCAATGTTTTCCAATCTAGACAAATTATCGGCAACGGGATTATCGGCACCTTTCCTATCTACAATATGTAAATCAAATTCTTGCAAAAGAAGTACCCATCTAATAAGCCTCGGCTTAGCATCTTTCTTTGTCATAAGGTATCTAATTGCGGCATGATCGGTATGAATTGTAACTTTTGAATCAACAATATAAGATCTAAATTTATCACAAGCAAAGACTACAGCTAACAATTCTTTTTCGAGTAGTAGCATAACTTCTTTGAGCAGCATCAAGAGTTTTGCTAGCATAATGAATAACATTTAATTTTTTATCTACTCGTTGTCCAAGAACAGCGCCTACAGACAAAATCACTAGCATCACACATAATTTCAAATGGTAAATTCCAATCGGGAGGTTCAACTATAGGAGCGGTTGTTAAGGCTTTCTTTAGAGTTTCAAAAGCTTCCTTACAATCATCATCAAAAACAAAAGGTACATCTTTTTGAAGAAGATTAGTAAGAGGCTTTGAAATCTTGGAGAAATCTTTAATAAATCTCCTATAAAACCCAGCATGACCAAGAACACTACGAATACCTTTAACATCCCTCGGATAGGGCATCTTCTCAATGGCTTCAACTTTAGCTCTATCAACTTCAATACCTCTCTCAGAAATTTTATGTCCCAATACAATTCCTTCATTAACCATAAAGTGGCATTTCTCCCAATTAAGAACAAGGTTAGTTTCTTCACATCTCTGCAAAACTTTATCAAGGTTTCGCAAGCAACTATCAAAAGAATTCCCGTAGACGGAAAAATCATCCATGAATACTTCCACAATACTCTCACAAAAGCCATGAAAAATAGCGAGACATGCATCTTTGAAAAGTAGCAGGAGCATTACATAAACCAAAAGGCATACGCCTATAAGCATAAGTTCCATAGGGACAAGTAAAAGTAGTTTTCTCTTGATCTTTAGCTTTAACGACAATTTGTGAAAACCCAGAATAACCATCAAGAAAGCAAAAATGAGTATTTTTAGATAACCTTTCTAACATTTGATCAATAAATGGTAAAGGATAATGATCTTTCTTAGTAACTTTATTAACTTTTCGATAATCAATGCACATTCTATACCCTACAACTACTCTTTGAGGTATTAGCTCATCATTATCATTAGGCACAACAGTCATTCCTCCTTTCTTAGGAACGCAATGCACAGGACTAACCCATCTACTATCAGCAATAGGATATATAATACCAGCTTCAAGAAGTCGTAATACCTCATTTCTTACCACATCCTTCATCTTGGGAATTAGACGACGCTGCGGTTCAACAACAGGCTTCACATCATCTTCCATATTAATGGCGTGTTGGCAAATAGAGGGAGAAATCCCCTTCAAGTCATCAAGAGTATAGCCAATAGCACCTCGATGTTTCTTCAATATTTGCAATAATCTTTCTTCTTCAAACTACGTAAGCTTAGAACTAATAATAACAGGATATATTTTCTTATCATCAATATGAGCATATTTAAGATTATCGAGGCAAAGGCTTTAAATCAAAAACCGGATCTTCCTTTGGTGGCGGTGTTGTACCCAAGTCTTCCGACGGTAAATCATGCTTGAGAATAGGTTGGCGAAGAAAAATCTCCTCAAGCTCATCTCTTTCTTTCCTAAAAACTTCACTCTCGCTATTCTCCAAATGTTGCTGCAAAGGAGTATTAGGAACAAGAACAATAGATGCACATTGCTCCATTTTAAAATCATTACTAGGCAAATCAGCTTTATAAGGAGTTTTGGTAAATTTAGAGAAGTTAAACTCATAAGATTCACCGGCAAATTTAGTCAAAATTTTCTCTTTCTTGCAATCTATAATAGCTCCACAAGTATTTAGAAAAGGTCTACCAAAAATGATAGGACAATAATCACTAGCAGCGAGAACCAAGTACCAAAAAGTCGAGCAGGATATTTAATCTTACCACATAGAACTTCCACATCTCGAACAATACCAATTGGAGAAATAGTTTCTCTATTAGCCAGCTGAATAACCACATCAATATCTTCAAGTTCACAAGAATCAATTTCGTGCATAATCTCCGTGTAAAGCTCATAAGGTATAGCACTAACACTTGCACCAATATCACATAAACCATAATAGCAATGATCACCAATTCTAACGAGATAGCATAGGAACACTAGCTTGTTTGGGTTTATTAGGATGTGAAACAATATTAGAAGCATCTTCACGAGAAAATAATATGACCATCCTCCACATTTTCAGTCACGAGATCTTTAGCTATTGCAACAACAGGTTCAACTTTTATTTGTTCTTCAGGTTCTATAGGTTTCTTTTCACTTTTATGAACCGCACTATTTATAACAGAGTACTCCCTCATTTTAGCAGGAAAAGGAGTTTTTTCAATATAAGTGTAAGGGTATTTTACCCTTATCCATTATTTTGGTAACAATGACACCGTGCTAGTGTATTTGGACTAATACATGACTACTAGATGATTCCCAGGTATTAGCCAAAGAGGTATAAAGGTGTATCAATGGAACAAGAAGGCTAAAGGTGACCCCCATTTCAACAACAATCAAAAAGGGGTTACGGGAGAAATCCGGTCACCTGCCCGGTCCAACCGGACCGGCAGCCGGCCGATCCGGCGTACGGGCCGGTCGGCCGGTCGGAAAGCCGGGCTCCACGGGAGGACCGGCTGGTCCGGTCTATGGCCCGGTCGGCCGGGCTCCCGGCCGGCGGAGTCCGGCACCACGTCCGGTCGACCGCTCGGAAGCCGGGCAGCAACCGGGCACCAACCGGACAAGCTCCGGAACGACGCAAAGATGCTCCGGTCACCGGTCCGGTCCGGCCGGCCTCACGACCGGGCTGTCCGGTCACGTGGTCCGGTCCGGCCGGGTTTGTCGGGAAGAATGCTGAGGTGGCAAGTGACAACGGCCAGATTTTGAAGAACACTATATATACCCCTTCTTCTACCTTGGAAGGGTTAGGCAACATACTATAAACTGTTCTTGAGCTCTCTCTCTCCTACTCCATTGCTAGAAACACCAAAAGCCTCGGATCTCCCTCCTCCTCCACCCAAACTCAAATCCCTCAGGGAATCACTAGAGGAGGACCCGATCTACCGTTCTACCAAGCCAAATCTCATTCCCCCTTGTATTCATTGAGAAGCTTGCTTCCTAGGGTTCCTTGGAAACCCTAGGTGGGCAAGAAGGAGTCCGGAAGCATCCGGATCGTGGATTTGCTCCGGGCAAGATTGTGAAGGTTTGGAGGCTACCTCAAAGTCTACCACAAGTGAGTGAGCTATTCCTTCGTGGGATAGGCTCCGGAGAATAGGGTGAGCCTTCGTGGCGCGGGGAATCCTTCGTGGGACCTCCACTCCTCCAAACGTGACGTACCTTGTTGCAAAGCAAGGGAACACGGGAATACATCCTCGTCTCCGTGTGCTATCGGTTATCTCTAACCGAACTCCTTACTTGTGATTTAGCTACTTTGTGAGAGCCTTCGTGCTTGAGTTAGTTGTATCCTCATATAGGTTGCTTCACCTAGTTTGCATTAGGCTCATCTTTATATTCCGCAAAGCCTAATATTGCAAAGAAAGAATTAAAATTTGTAGAAACCTATTCACCCCCCCTCTAGGTTTACCATCTCTATACTTTCAATTGGTATCGAGCACTGGACTCTTATTAAGGGCTTCACCGCCTTAAGAGTGAGATGGATAAACTCTTCGAGGGTCTAGATGAAGACTCTAACCTTTCGGTTAAAGAGATGAAATCTAGATTCTTGGCATATGATGCCGAGAAGAAGAAAAAGGAGGATGAGCTACAAAACCAAATGACGAAATGAGCTGCCATGCTTAAGAACCTAACCGCGGGTGGAACTCTTAGTGGGGCTTCGGCTTCTAAAGAATCCTTCCATGAGGTTGACCATAGCTATCCCAGAAACACTTCACCCATGCCTCATATAAACCATAGTGGGACCGTTCCCCATTACGATGGAACTCACTTTCCTCATTGGAAATCTGCTATGGAATCTCATATTCGCAGCTGCGGTGTGGAGCTATGGGAACTCATTGTTCATGGACATCGGGAGCCACAAGATCCTACTCGGTTGACCTCCACCAGAGTTCTACAACCGTCAACTCAATGCATCCGCACGTGACAAGATTAGAAGTGGCATCAACCGCAAGCTTCTAGATCAAGTTGATGACATTGTCTCCGCTAAAGAGTTGTGGGATCGGATCGTAGTACTCCAAGAGGGAACCGATTTGATCCAATCATCTCTCTATGAGGCTGCAAAGCAAGAGGCCTACCAGTTCATGATTCGAGATGGAGAATCCGTATTCGATGCCTATGCTAGGCTTGGTGCTGCGAAAGTAAGGGTCAAGGGTCTTGGTGCTTGAGAAGTACAATGACGGATTCGAGATGAACGAAGCCTTCATAAAATCCAAGGTCATTGCTATGATTGCCGTCAAACAAGAAGATACCAACCTTGGACTCAACTTGCAAATCATGACCAAGAGTGCCGATCTCAACTCCGATGATCTAGTCTCCTATGTGGCCGCCATTGAAAACATGGCCAAAGCCGGAAAGAGGCTCAAGGCAATGAATCGTGTTGATGAAGCCTCACACAATCATGAAGCGTCACACAACCTTGCCCTCATGGCTAGAGCTGACCATGGAGGAGAAGAAGAATATGAAATTGAAGAAGATGAGGAGATGACTTCAACTAGTGACATCGTCACCGACTTTGCCTTCTTTGCCAAGAAGTACAAGGGAAAGTTTCCTACGCTTCTCAATGACAAGAAGAAGAAGAGAACTTGCTACAATTGTGATGAAGATAGCCACTTTGCAAATGAGTGCCCTTATGAGAAAAGGGTAGACAAGCCAAGATTCATCAAAGGGGTCAAGCCAAGATTGAAGCCAAACCCAATCAACGATCGATTCAAGAAGAACAAGGGAAGAGCTTTTGTTGGAGCCGAGTACTTGTCCAGATGATGAGGAAGAAGATGAGGAGAAGGAGGCCGGGGTGGCCGGTTTGGCTTACTCCAAGCCCGGGTCACTCTTCACATATGACTACTCCAAGGACTACTCCACGGAGAATGATGTTGGTTCCTCCTTCATGGCAAGAATCACTCAAGAGGATGACTCCGATGACTCTTCCTCCTCTACAATCGTTGGCTCTTGTCTTATGGCAAGGGAAACCAAGGTAATGGAACCTCCACCTTCTCTATCTAGTGTTCTTGATGATTAAAATGAAAATCAAGATGAACTAAATGTGCTTAAGGAACTTTACAATGTTAGATGCACCCTTCGTGGTAAAGCTCTTGTCAAGTTTGATTTCTTGATGGACTCTCTCAAAGAAAAGGATGAGTCCATTGAGGAATTAGAATATCAATTGGATGAAAAGGAACGGAGATTCAACCTCCTAAGACAAGAGCTAAAAACCGAAAGGTGCATATCTCAAGGCCTTAAGCAACAAATTGAAACCTATGAACTTGATAAAGTTAAGGACCTAGAAACTATTGATAGGGCTCAATCTTTGACTCAAGTGCTCCATTCCTCAAAGGAGGAACTTGAAGTTGCTCATGCTTCTCTCACTAGGGATCTTGACCACCTTGAAAGAGCTAACAAGCTTGTAAAGGATGAGCTCAAGAAACTTGGAGAGAACCATGACCTACTTCAAGAAACCTACATGAAAGCACTTGAATCAATGAAGGATCCCATTGTTGTTGAAAAGCATGCTAGTTCCCCTACATCTTTTACTAGTGAGCATGCTAAGCTTGTTGAGGAACATGTTCGTTTACAAGAGGAACTCTCTTTGCATATTGAGACCAATGCATATCTTGAATCCTTGGTGACTAAATATGGTCTCGACTATCATCCTAATGAATCCTCTTGTGAGCATGCATCTATTCTTGAGGAAAATGTTAGGTTAACAAAGGAACTTGCTAAGTTCACCACCGCCAAGAACAAGATGGGATTGGATGACCTCTTGAGTAAGCAAAGGTCAAACAATCAAAAGTATGGACTTGGATATGTTCCCAAGTCTCACAAGAAGAACAACTACAAGAAGGAGAAACCCGCTCAAGATAAGAACAAGAAGGTCACTAATAATGGCAAAGCCTCAAGGGGCAAAGCCACTAGTGGTGACCGCACGGGGCCAAACGATCACTATGCATTATTTGTTGATTATTATGGTGATGTTTATGCTAACTATGTTGGCCCTCCTAATGGCTATGCTTATAGAGGGTACTCAATTTGGGTACCAAAAGATATTGTTGCCATTGCAAAGGAACCCATTAATCGATGGGTTCCTAAATCCTCTACTTGATTTTGTAGGGGTATTCCTCAGGTGGTCCAAAATGGGTGTTTGATAGTGGATGCACCAATCATATGACCGGAGGAAAAGGTGTGCTTGATCAATTCATTAAAGATATCAACAAGAAGTCAAGCATTACCTTTGGTGACAACTCAAAGGGAAAGGTACTTGGGTATGGCAAGGTAGCAATCTCTAAGGACTTGTGCCTTGAGACGGTTATGCTTGTTGAACACCTTGGCTATAACTTACTTTCTATATATCATCTTGCCGATGCCGGTTACAATTCATATTTCACTAAATATTATGTGCAAGTCTTTAGGAGTGACAATCTCAAATTGGTCCTCGTTGGATATGTGGAGAACAACCTTTACGTGGTTGACCTCTCGAAAGAGAGCCCCTCCTTCTCCACATGTCTAATGGCGGCCAAGCATGACGAAGGTTGGTTGTGGCATCGCCGCCTTGGTCATGTTAACATGAGAAATCTTAAACAACTCCTAAAGGGTGAGCATATTGTGGGACTAACCGGCGTTTCTTTTGAGAAAGATCGTGTTTGTAGTGCATGTGTAGCCGGAAAGCAACTCAAGAAGAAGCATCCCATCAAGAGTATTGTTTCCACATCTAGGCCTTTGGAGCTCCTTCATTTGGATCTCTTTGGGCCATCACATTATGATACTCTTGGTGGGAGCAAGTATGGACTTGTCATTGTTGATGATTACTCAAGATACTCTTGGGTCTTTCTCCTCAAGACTAAGGACGAGACCCATAGAGAGTTCATCACCTTCGCCAAGAAAGCTCAACGTATGTATGAATCCGAGATCAAGGCAATTAGGACCGACAATGGCACCGAGTTCAAGAACTACACTATGCAAGAGTTTGTTGATGATGAGGGCATCAAGCATGAGTTTTCGGCGCCATACACCCCTCAACAAAACGGTGTTGTTGAAAGGAAGAACCGGACTATCATTGAGATGGCAAGAACCATGTTGAGTGAATTCAACTCACCCCACAACTTTTGGGGAGAAGCCATCTCTACGGCCGTCCACTACTCCAACCGGCTCTTCCTCCAGTCCCCTCCACAACAAAACCCCATACGAGCTCCTTACCGGTAACAAGCCTAATGTCACATATATTCGTGTCTTTGGATGCACATGCCTTGTTAAGAACAACAAAGGAAAGCTCGGTAAATTTGAAACTAGAACCATAGAGGGTATATTTGTTGGATATGCGGAGAACTCTCACGCCTATAGATACTACAACCGATCCTCAGGGACCATTGAAGTATCTTGTGATGTGGTGTTCTTGGAGGATAATGGCTCCCGAGTGGAGCAAGTTGTTCCATGTGTTGCGGGTAATGATGATGATCCATCTAGTGCCATCAAGCATATGGGCATTGGACACATCCGGCCCATGGAGGTTCATAATGATGATCAAGATGATGGAGTAGATGTTTCAAGCACGCCACAAGTGGAGCCTACCTCAACTCAAGCCGAACCATCATGTGCAACTCAAGAACCATCCTCTACTCAAGATGAGTCACAATCCGAAGAACAAGAAGAAGATCCTCATTCCATGGAGCAAGATCATGATGACGATCAAGAAACATCCTCAACTCATGATCAAGCTCAAATGGTCCCTCATGATCAAGTACTAGCAAGAGATGAATTCATTGATCATGAAGGAACCATTCGGAAGATCAAGGCCGCTACAAGGGCAAGCGACATGAAAGTGGATCAAGTCCTTGGTAGCATTTCAAGAGGAGTGGTAACTCGTAGACACCATGCATTACTTATCACTTATTGTCAACATCATGCTTTTGTGTCTAGTTTTGAGCCACTCAAGGTACATGAAGCCTTGGTCGATCCGGATTGGGTAATCGCCATGCAAGAAGAATTGGAGTGTTTCACTCGCAATGAAGTATGGTCTCTAGTTGAGAGACCCAAGGATCATCGCATCAATGTCATTGGGACCAAATGGGTATTCAAGAACAAGCAAGATGAAAATGGCATTGTTATACGAAACAAAGCAAGGTTAGTGGCGCAAGGGTTTGCCCAAATAGAAGGTATGGATTTTGAGGATACCTTTGCGCCGGTAGCTCGTCTTGAAGCTATTCGTCTTTTGCTTGCATTTGCATCTTTCCACAATTTCAAATTATATCAAATGGATGTGAAAAGTGCATTTTTGAATGGTCCCCTAAAAGAAACCGCATATGTGGCACAACCCCGGGTTTCGAAGACCCATGCCGAGCCCAACCACGTGTATTTACTCCATAAGGCACTCTATGGTCTCAAGCAAGCTCCACGTGCTTGGTATGAGTTCCTTAGGGATTTCTTACTACATGATGGGTTTTGCATGGGTACGGTCGATTCCACCCTTTTCACCAAGCGGGTTAAAGGGGGTGGCCTCTTTATATGTCAAATATATGTTGATGATATTATCTTCGGTGGAACTAACCCCAATCATAACAAAGCTTTTGAGCTATTGATGACTAGGAAATTTGAGATGTCCATGATGGGAGAGTTGAAGTTCTTTCTAGGCTTCCAAGTGAGGAAACTTGCAAAAGGCACCTTCATCTCTCAAGAAAAATATGTGAAGGACATGCTCAAGAAATTCAACATGACCAATGCGAGTCCAATGAAGACACCCATGCCAGTAAAGGGGCAACTTGGTTCATGTGACGGTGAGAAGGATGTGGACATAAAGGTATACCGCTCCATGATAGGATCCTTGCTCTACCTTTGTGCCTCTAGGCCGGATATCATGCTAAGTGTAGGGATGTGTGCTCGTTTTCAATCCGCTCCCAAGGAGAGCCATTTAGTGGCGGTCAAACGGATACTAAGATACCTTGTTCTCACTCCTACTCTCGGGCTATGGTATCCAAAGGGGTCAACCTTTGAACTCATTGGCTATTCGGATTCCGATTGGGCCGGTGATAAGGTTGATCGGAAGTCTACCTCCGGGGCTTGCCAATTTATTGGCCGGTCATTGGTGAGTTGGTCATCCAAGAAACAAAACTCCACCGCCCTATCCACCGCCGAAGCCGAATACATATCCGCGGCATCTTGTTGCACTCAATTGTTATGGATGAAGCAAACCTTGAAAGACTATGGTGTGTCTCTTGGTACGGTGCCTCTTCTTTGTGACAATGAAAGTGCAATAAAGATCGCCAACAACCCGGTTCAACATTGTCGCACCAAACATATTGACATTCGCCATCACTTCCTACGTGATCATGTTGCCAATAAGGATATTGATCTCACTCATGTGGGAACAACCTACCAATTGGCGGATATTTTCACTAAGCCTTTGGATGAAGCCCGCTTTGTTAACTTGAGAGGAGAACTTGGTATTCTTGATCCTAAAAACTTGGATTGATTAACTTCTTGCACTATATTCTTGCATTTATCTTACTATCTAGCTTAGAGGCATAGCACATATGGGGATAGTCATCTTACCATGTCTTGGTATGATGCATACCTATGTGTGCAACATAAATAGACCCAATGTCATTATATGGACCCAAGCATGTCTCTTCGAGGTCACATGACATTTGCGCTTTCACATAGGGGGAGTAATCCCCCGCCCCTCATTGAGCCTTCATTACAAATTGATTTGACTATATAAGGCCAAATGATCTTATTGCAAAATTCATTCCAAAATGACTTATGATTCTTGATATACACTTCGAATCATGCCCATTGTTGCTATTCACATCTTGTTTGGATTTTCTCTCCAATGGGTATGCCTAGAGGACTTTGTGTTTTCCAACCCCATGTCTATGCTCATCTCATCATCATCTATCTATCTATATGTACATGTCATCATTTGAGCACTCACACACATTACACAAAGCATAGGGGCAAAAACGAGGCAAAATTAGGAATTTACGGGCTGGCCGGTCCCCTGGTCCGGTTGGACCGGGTCCCTGACCGGACGGTCCGGTTTCCGAGCGGTCGACCGGAGTCTGGGCCGGGTCAGCCGGTCACCAGCCCGGTCTGACCGGACTCTCGACCGGCCGTGCGGGCTGTTATGTTTTGGAGAAGATACCCCTTGGGGATCTTCTTCCTCATTATCCCCCACCTCTGAAACCTCCATGGCCGCCGCCTCCACCATCTCCACCACGTCCTAGGCACTTCCCACCACTAGCTTCTCCCCAAACTTCACACAAACATAGATCGGGACCTCTCAAGCATCTTCACCCAAGGATTTGGTCCCTCTCAAGCTATTTTGGGAGATCTTGGGGATTTGGTCCTCAAGGCTTTCACGTGTTCTTCTTGCTCTCTTGGGCAACAAGGACAATGTCTTCGGGTAAATTTCCCTTTCATTCCCTCTCCTTCGTGATTTCCCTCTCCCATTGTCACATCTTGAGGAAGATTGAGAAAACTTAGGGTTAGGGTTAGGGTTTGTAAAGTCCTCATGCCTTTAGAGTGTCTCACACCACAATGCACTTCTCCACTACATTGCTATAGTCTATATTCAAGTTTATGAGCTTTTGCATGGTTTTGTGATAGAAAATCTGGGCACATCTTCACAACTCGACATACCCGGTCACTCGCCCGGTCGACCGGCCGCTCAACCGGCCGGCCCGGTTCATGGCCCGGTCAACCGGTCGGAAACCGGCCAGTCCGGTCCGCTGTCCGGTTTGACCGGCCTCTGAGCCGAGCTGCCCAGTTTTCGCACAATTTCATCACTACACTTGAATATATGCTATGCTCTCTTGGTTTCTCTCTTACTGATGACATGTACACTTACCCCACTGCTATCCTTGCTCTATCTTCTCATTCACAGGTAGTTGGAGTGGTGAGCCACCACGTGGCAATGTTCCCAAGAGAGGAAGGATTGATCCCCCTCGTCGCTCTAGTAGCCGCGTTCCTCCTCAAGCTCAGCAGGATACTGACATTGGCAGCTCAGCTCGGGGTCGAACCAAGTCTGTTGCTACCAAGCACAAGGATAAGCAAGTTGTCCATGAGGATGATGAGGTAGTGCCAACCATGAATGTTGGGCTTGCCAACCGTCTTGAGTGGCAGGAATGGAGGACAGTGAATCCGTATCGCTTCAAGGAGCCCACTTACACTCGTTCGGACAAGGCCTTCTGGACCAACACACAAGCAGCCCTCGCGGGAGGGTTTCTATGATTCTCATGAGTTCATGAAGCATGGTAATATTGTATCACCCAAGGCCATCAATCACGACGAGCTTAGAGCGCATGAAGCCACAAAGTACCGTTTTGTGGTTCAAACTTTGAAGAGTGCAGGATTGTTTGACCTCGTGTGCCTCAAGCCGGATGATACCCAAGATGATCCCATCTTTTGTCCTCTCCTTATCCGCCGGTTTCTGCACTTGTCTTCTTTCATGATGATGAGGACCGCACCCTCACCTGGATGACTGGCAAGACGAAGTACTCATGCTCCTACTCTCAGTTCCGTGCAGCCATGGGTTGTGGTGATGACAGTAATCCCGGATACAGGATTCATTCACGGTCCAGGCTTACAAAGGGTGACATCTCTTTCTGCTATCCTGCGAACCCTACACCTGGACCTCCCACTATCTCTGGGATGTACTACTCCTATCTGGTACTTGCCAAGCTGTTCCGTGAGAACCTCATCAGCAAGTCTGGCGACCACAGTGAAGTCCGGAACTATCACCTCAACTTGATGTACTATTGCCATCCGGACAGGGTAAGGAAGATTGATGGCTGTGATCTCATCTACTGTGAACTGAAGAGAGCCATTATGGACCGCATGACTCCTAACTACGCCCAGTATGTTCAGCGGCTCATCAACTACGTTGTTCCCGCCCCTCGAAACGTTCGTGGTGAAAGAGTCATCATGGACCTCTTCAGGTTCCCCATTCAGGAGGCCACTCGCCCAGACGTTCCCTCCATGATGCCCACCGCTGAGCGCCGCTCCAAGGCACACCATGATCAGGATGCTAGCTCCAGTCACTCTCGGCGCTCCCAGCATGGGGCTGCTCGTTTCTTCACATGCATGTTCCAAATGTGCAAGAACAGCAATGATGTTGCACATCAGACTCTGGCTATGACTCAGGAGACACGAAGGCGCCAGAATGAATTCATGGCCTCAAGGAACCACCCTGTTCCTCCTCCTGGACCTGAGCTGGAGCCTGTGGTAGCTCCTCAGTGGGAGATGCCTCTTCTCACCGATGAGATGCTTCAGAACTTTGACTACTCCGTGTACGCTCATGGTGCTCTTCCTACTAGGATGGCTCGTGCTCCCACTCCTACTGCTGATGATGCTGCTGAGGATGCTGATGATAATGCGGGTGATGATGATGATGCGGCTGATGACGATGCACGCGAGAGCTCCTCCTCGCTTGGCTTTGGTCACTACTGATGGGTGCGATAGCATCTCTCCTCTTTTCTTCGCCTTTTTGGTGTTCCGATGCCAAAGGGGGAGAAGAGAGTAGAGTCTAGGACCACGGGGTTCTTTGTGTGCCACAAGCCATGGGAGTTGCCTTATTTGGATTTTATATGGCTTGTGCTTGTTTACTTTGAGTTTTTCAAGAACTATTTGCTATTTCCAATAACTCATGTATGGATGTGTATGGACGACTATTATGTGTGCTACTCTATGTTAGGATGTTTATGTGTGTTATGCTTATATATCTTGATATGCACATCTCCATACCATGCTTGTTTCCTAAAGATATTGGGGGAGCTTCTCATGTTTCACAAGTGGTGCACTTTGCATTCAAACGCAAATTCTCCAAGTGCACACACTATGGGGGAGCTTTCGTAATATCTTATATGGAATCAAGGTTTAGAGCTTATCATAATATCTATTTGTGACTCTAGCTCGGTTTGTCATCGTATACCAAAAGGGGGAGATTGTAAGGGTATTTTACCCTTATCCATTATTTTGGTAACAATGACACCGTGCTAGTGTATTTGGACTAATACATGACTACTAGATGATTCCCAGGTATTAGCCAAAGAGGTATAAAGGTGTATCAATGGAACAAGAAGGCTAAAGGTGACCCCCATTTCAACAACAATCAAAAAGGGGTTACGGGAGAAATCCGGTCACCTGCCCGGTCCAACGGGCCCAGCAACCGGCGGGTCCGGCGTACAGGCCGGTCGACCGGTCGGAAACCGGGCTCCACAGGAGGACCAGCAGGTCCGGTCTATGGCCCGGTCGACCGGGCTCCTGACCGGCGGGTCCGGCACCACGTCCGGTCGACCGCTCGGAAACCGGGCAGCAACCGGGCACCAACCGGACAAGCTCCAGGACGACGCAAAGATGCTCCGGTCACCAGTCCGGTCTGACCGGCCTCACGACCGGGCTGTCCGGTCCGTGGTCCGGTCTGACCGGGTTTGTCGGGAAGAATGCTGAGGTGGCAAGTGACAACGGCCAGATTTTGAAGAACACTATATATACCCCTTATTCTACCTTGGAAGGGTTAGGCAACATACTATAAACTGTTCTTGAGCTCTCTCTCTCCTACTCCATTGCTAGAAACACCAAAAGCCTCAGATCTCCCTCCTCCTCCACCCAAACTCAAATCCCTCCGGGGAATCACTAGAGGAGGACCCGATCTACCGTTCTACCAAGCCAAATCTCATTCCCCCTTGTATTCATTGAGAAGCTTGCTTCCTAGGGTTCCTTGGAAACCCTAGGTGGGCAAGAAGGAGTCCGGAAGCATCCGGACCGTGGATTTGCTCCGGGCAAGATTGTGAAGGTTTGGAGGCTACCTCAAAGTCTACCACAAGTGAGTGAGCTATTCCTTCGTGGGATAGGCTCCGGAGAATAGGGTGAGCCTTCGTGGCGCGGGGAATCCTTCGTGGGACCTCCACTCCTCCAAACGTGACGTACCTTGTTGCAAAGCAAGGGAACACGGGAATACATCCTCGTCTCCGCGTGCTATCGGTTATCTCTAACCGAACTCCTTACTTGTGATTTAACTGCCTGTGAGAGCCTTCGTGCTTGAGTTAGTTGTATCCTCATATAGGTTGCTTCACCTAGTTTGCATTAGGCTCATCTTTATATTCCGCAAAGCCTAATATTGCAAAGAAAGAATTAAAATTTGTAGAAACCTATTCACCCCCCCCTCTAGGTTTACCATCTCTATACTTTCAATAAGCTTCAGGAATAACACGATCAGCAGTTTCAACTACAACACACTTATTAATAGATGAATCAATTTTATCTTTATACGGTTCATGATACTTATCAAAATTCTTCTTAGGCAATTCATAATGAGAGGCAAAAGCTTTATAAAGATTTGCAGCAACTTGAGAATCAAGACCATATGTAGCACTCATATTACGAAATGTATCGGTATCCATAAAAGCTTCAATGCATTTATAATCATAAATTATACCCGATTCTCTATCCTTGTCGTTCTCCCAACCTTCAGTATTTTCTTGGATCCGATCAAGAAGGTCCCTTTTAAACTCTTCTTTGTTGCGTGTAAATGATCCAGAACAAGAAGTATCCAGCAAGGTCTTGTCTTGAAAAGAAAGTCTTGCATAGAAATTATCAATAATAACATTACCAGGAAGCTCATGAATGGGGCATTTGAGCATTAAAGACTTCAATCTCCCCCAAGCTTGGGCAATACTCTCTCCATCATGAGGCCAGAAATTATATATGCGATTCCGATCTTTATGAATTTCACTTGGAGGATAAAATTTGGAATAAAATAAAGGCACAATGTCCTCCCAATCAAGAGAATCGCCATTCTTCAGCAATTTATACCAATGCGCCGCTTTACCGGACAGACGATATAGAGAATAGTTTCTTCCTAACTTCATTCATAGCAATACCTGCACATTTGAATAACCCGCATAATTCATGCAAAAACAAGTAAATGATCACCGGGATGGACAGCTTCCATCCCCTTCATAGCGGTTATCCATAACATGTTCAATAATTTTCGTAGGTATTTTATATGGTATTACTTCCTCACCTGGCGCCTCATCCACTACCGTTGCGGTAGTAGTAGATTTCCCAAATAGAAATTGAAGAGAAGATCTCTCCATAATGACTTATAGCGAGCGAGCGAAATAAAATCAGCACAAACAAGTAAAGGTTTTCCTTACCAATTCCACTTACCAATAGCGCTTCACTCCCCGGCAACGGCGCCGGAAAATAGTCTTGATGACCCACAAGTATAGGGGGTGTATCGTAGTATCTTCGATAAGTAAGAATGTCGATCCCAACGAGGAGCGAAGGTGTTGACGAGCAGTTTTGATGAAGGATTCACTCGTAAATGCTCACAAACAAGTATTCGGGGGTTTTGATGTAACGGATGAATAAAGTACGAGTAAGTAAAATGCGAGAGAAATAATTGCAGCGAGTGGCCCAATCCTTTTTAGCACAAAGGACAAGCCGGTTTGTTTACTTATAATGACCAAACGTTCTCGAGGACACACGGGATTTTAGTCTAGTGCTTTCGCTACATACGACTGATTAATCTTCATTGTTTTGATAAGTGTTGTGTGGGTGAACCTATGCTAATGTACCGCCCTTCCTAGGACTAATACATACTTGTGATTATACCCCTTGCAAGCATCCGCAACTACAAGAAAGTAATTAAGATAAATCTAACCACAACCTTAAACTCGAGATCCTGCGATCCCTCCCGCATCGATATACCAACGGGGTTTAGGTTTCGTCACTCCGGCAACCCCGCAATTGGCAAACGAGTACAAGATGCATTCCCCTAGGCCCATAAATGGTGAAGTGTCGTGTAGTCGACGTTCACACGACACCACTAGAAGAATAACACCACAACTTAAATATCATAACATTGAATATTACTCAACCATAGTTCACTACTAACATTTAGACTTCACCCATGTCCTCAAGAACTAAACGAACTACTCACGAGACATCATATGGAACATGATCAGAGGTGATATGATGATGGATAACAATCTGAACATAAACCTTGGTTCAATGGTTCCACTCAATAGCATCAATAACAAGTAGAAATCGATACGGGAGATTTTCCCCTATCAAACAATCAAGATCAAACCCAAATTGCTACAGCGATGACGATGTCCAGCGGTGGAGATGGCGGTGATGATGGTGGAGATGATGATGATGGTGATGGAGATGATGTCCAGCTCGATGGCGGTGACGATGGCGTCGATTTCCCCCTCCGGGAGGGAATTTCCCCGGCGGATTCCTCGCCCGCCGGAGAGCTCTTTTCTCTCCGGTGTTCTCCGCCCCGAGAGGCGGCTGTAACCCTTCGTGAGGATTCCTCTGTGGCTTAGGTCTTCGGGACGAAGGGTTTCGCGAAGAAAAGGAGGCGAAAGAGGCCGAGGGGGCCCCACACCACATGGTGGCGCGGCTAGGCCATGGGCCGCGCCACCCTATGGTGTGGGCCCACCTTGGGTCCAGCTGGCTCCCCCTTCTGGCTTCCTCCGTCATCTGGAAAAATAGGATTTTTGGTAAAACTTCCTTCCACAGTTGATCTTCCGAAATATTGCATCCTGACGGTGCTTTTTCCAGCGAGAATCTCGGCTCCGGTGCTCGATCCCCAAATAATCATGAAACATGCAAAATAGATGAAATAACATAAGTATTGTGTCCTAATATGAAATATATCAATGAATAACAGCAAATTATGATATAAAATAGTGATGCAAATTGGACGTATCACTTGCTCATGTCATTTGAGTATCTTTATCAAATTACTTGCAAAGTACTATAATTATTACTATTGCATAAAAACCAAAACCACTACTTTCATAACTATGAATATGACTATGTGGTGGGCAATGGAACCATGGACTGTGTTGATATGGTGGAGGTTCCATTGCAAGGGTTTATATCCATCTAGGATTAAACAACAAATGTCGCCGATGATTCTTGTGCCGTAATACCCGTGTTAACCATAAGATCCGGAGTGGGACGGAGTAGTCAAAAGTGTTTCCACCTCTCGTTCATCAACGGATGCGCTTTACCGTAGACACTTGTATCCGTCGGGGGCGAGCGGTAGGCCGGGGAAGCCTTAAGTCCCCACGGCATTGTCCGTAGACACTTGTCGCCCGAAGAACAAGCGGTAGGTCGGGGAAGCCTTAAGTCCCCACGGTATTGCGGTCTATGATGGGTTGCAGCTACCGGCGTAGGAGTGTATGGTAGAGCCCAAGCATTGTTGTCGTGGTCGGGGTCCACCCTGAAATCTATGGGAATAATGGGACCCGCGTGGACCCAGGGTCGGGGCATGCAACAAAGGGTGGGTGTTCGAGGTAGCGGAGGAACATGATTGGCTAGACCTTATACCGGGCCTCACACCATAGGAAGTGTGGACGGGTTGCGCGCCGGTTGGCACCAAGGTTAAGATCTCTTATGGGTAAAGCAACACACCTCTGCAGAGTGTAAAGAACCGTGACCTGTCACTCCCTGTTCGGGGATATGGAACTGCGAACGCGGCCGGAAAGGAGCTCCATGAAGTTCTAGTAAACCGGTGAAGGCTGACGGACATAGTTCTTCTGAATAAAAGCAACCTTTTGAAGAAATTGTTATGAAAACTTGCATTGGTATTAGACTTTCTGGTCTAATGCTGTAGCTAGTGCATTAAACACCTCTTTCCTATAATGAACTTGTTGAGTACGCTCGTACTCATCCCACTCTTAAATCCCCTGCTTAGATATGAAGGCAACGATGGAGGATCTACAGTGCCACTCTAAGGCGGAGGAGTCAACAACTACTTCAAGAAACAGGACCATGTCAGAGGAGTCAGATGTCACATCCAACAAGGAGAAAACCTAGTTTAGCCATAGAAGGGAACTAGCTTCCTAAACCTAGCTCCTATTTAGCTAGAATCTATTCATAGCCCCTATAGCTAGTCAAATACTCTACAAATAGAGTTCGTGATAGGATTAGACTACGAGTCGTTCTTCTGGAGTTTATTTGAAGATTTACCTCATTGTAAAGTAGGAGGTTGTGCTGATCTTATGTAACAGAGTCAATATTGTAATTCTATAGACATGCCTTGGACCCGCATATGTTTCTGTTGTACCACTCTGAGCGATATAATACTAGTGGAACGGTGTTTCATTGGTGTTATATCAGACTTGCATACTACACCATGCAGTGGTATGCCGGGTCACCACATTGTTGTTGTTGTTGTATTGTTACAGATACAGGGAGCCTCCAATTCGGTTGTGGATGTGTGCCCCAAGAACCTTGTAAAGGCCCGGTTTCCGCCTTGAGGAAATCCCTTAGTGGAAGTGGGCAAGGCCTTTGTGGCGTTGCTCACAGGAGACCTGAGTGAAGCCTTCGTGGCGTTGGTCTGGCTTTCGTAGCGACCACACCCCTCCAAACGTAGACGTACCTTCTTGCAAAGGAAGGGAACTACGGGAATCATCTCTGTGTCTCCGCGTGCTCCACTCTTGGTTACCTCTATCCTTATTATCTCCCCTTTATATTGTCTAGCTATATTTCTTAATTGTTGGTCTTGTCATATAGGTAAATTCACATAGTTGCATAGCTAGAGAATTTACCTTTGTGTCAAGCCTATATTGAAAAAGAACTAAAAATTGGTTAGCACATATTCACCCCCCTCCTCTAGGTGCGGCATATGATCCTTTCAACCCCGATCTGTAGTTCTACCAAGAGAGATTTCACCAATACCATCTAGTCCTTAGTGGGTCTTGGAGTTAGGGTTCCTATGGTGGGATCTTGTAAGAAGATCTCCTATGGAGGCTAGCTTGGAGTTGTGCTAGCCCCATAGGGTGTTGGGAGCCTCCGGTGTTTGTGGAGCTCGCTCCAACCTTGTGAAGGAACCGCCGCCTCAACCGGCTATTTCTGGAGAAGGGGAAGCTCCTTCGTGGGGCTTTCTCGAGGAAAAAGGTGAGGCATGTGTGGCCGTTGAGCCTTTGCGGTTCACACCTCCTCAACACAGGCGTACTCCCTTTTGTGGGAGGAACTGCGGGAAACAAATCGTGCCTCGTCTCCGCTACCCCGGTTGTCCCGCTCCCTCTTTCTTACTATCTTTTCGGTTCCTTTACTTCCTTCATCGCATAGGCTCATACTAGGATCACCCTTATCATCAAAGTTGCCACCTTTACTTCCGCATCGCTCCTAAAATTAAAAAAGCTTAAAATTTGTGTTGCGACCATTCAGCCCCCCTCTTGTTCGCTAACAATCCATTCACAAGATATAATAGTGCAATCAAGGATAGAGGTAACCGAGAGTGGAGCACGCAGAGACACAAGGGATGATTCCCATAGTTCCTTCCTTTTGACGGGAAGTACGTCTACGTTGGAGGGGTGTCGTCGCCACAAAGGCCTAACCAACTCCACAAAGGCCTCACCCTATTCTCCGGTGAGCAACGCCACAAAGGCCTAGCTCACTTGTCCACTAAGGCATTTCCTCGAGGCGGAAACCGGGCCTTTACAAGGTTCTTGGGGCACACATCCACACCTGAATTGGAGGCTCCCAATAGCTATAACAACACAACACCAACAAGAACAAATTAAGTCACAATAACTAGGGTTTCCAAAAAGGAACACTAGCAAAGGGGCCCTGAAGCAAATGAGGGGGAAATGTAAATTGCTTTGGTGAAGATGTAGATCAGGGTCTTCTCCTTCGATTCTCCAAAGATCAAGAGCTTTGGATGGTTGGAGGAGGAGATCAAGTGATTCTTGTGTTTCTTGTGGCTCAACAATGGTGGATGAACTTGGAGAGAGTGAGCCGCTTGAGCTTGGGGAATAAGGGGAATCGAGCCGTTGCAGAAAATTGAGGCTAGATATTCTGGCCTAAGTAAGGGCCGGATATCCCCCCCCCCCCGGAATATCTAGTGTATAGGAAAATATCCGGCCAACAATAGCCCCGGACCTTAAGTCCATAGTCGATTTTCAGGGGCCGTGGATTATCTGGCATGAGGCAGATTTGCACCTTTCTTTTTCTTACTTTTCAACATGAATACCTCTGCATCATTTGAACGCACATAAATGTATCACACATGTTGTCATCAAACACACAAATCTATAAAGTTAGAGAGATGCCGTCACCTTGTCTAGCAGTGTGCTTGTTACATTAACTATGCCTATGATCAAGAAAAAACATGATCATCAAGCAAGCCATTTTTATGGTATTTTCTTCGAATCTCATATTCAACAACCACAGCAGTTACATCATACATGGATAAACATTAACAACGAACATGTAGTTATTAATAAATAATCATATTATATTATTGCCTCTAGGGCATAACTCCTCTAGTCTCTCACTTGCACTAGAGTCAATATTCTAGTTAGCATAATTACATAACCTATGGAAAACCAGTGTCCATCACATTTATCTCTTGGTATAGACTTTGTCACCAAACCCGACCAGTTCAAAGCCCTTATGAACTTTGTAAAACTTTGCATGTCCAAGCTTATGGGAAACTTGGAGCAATTAAAAATAATGTTTTAAATACTTTTAGATTCCAGGCCCACTATTATATTGAGACCAAAATATTCCCAAAGATCCTGGCATTGCGAAAACAATAATTTCTTGGTCACACAAACAATTTACCCAAAACTTTCATCTTTGTTCGACAAAAAGAAAATAAATTACGCTCATATGTTGTGCTTGATGCCGATCCTCATTGATCTAGTCAGTGCCGAGTTCTGGAATGCTTCGTCGACGATATCCTTACGCGCATGATGCCTATAGATTGCTGGATCAGATGGCATTCAATCATGGACACCCATATTTGTAGCCGTGTGGCTTCAAGAGGGAGTGTTGTGAAGCTTCGCTATCTGTTGTCATCATGGGGCATGTCGGTTTTCTATTTGCATGGAGAAGATAGTGACGGAGAATGTTATGGCGGCCGAGGTCTGAGTTATAGCAGTAACGGATTGAGTCTTCATAGAGAAGAGGACTTTGCTTGGTGTTCCTTGACTTGCAGCAGCGATATTAGCAAGCGGGGGTGCTAACACAAGAGGAGTACAAAACAGTAACGGATCGTGTCCGACAATGACTTTGTTGAAGGCATTGTTTTGAGAACGCAAACTCCGGGTGCTGTCTTGGTTGTTGTTTTTGTTGCAGTTACAAGATTTTAATCATCGTAGCGTGATCTTTTTTTTATATATAGTAGAGCTGTGTGCATCTGTAATATCTTTAGGACGTTTGGTTGTTGTAAAGACTAAATGTAATTGCTAATATATTCTCTTTATTGAAAAAATATATAAGATCTAAAAAAATGGAGCAAGCGTTTCAAGAAATTTGGTAGAGAGAGGTTTTTGCCCGTTGCCCGTTGGCGTGTAGAAGTAGTAGGCATGCAACGGGCACAACAACCCTGTGGTCCCAGCCCAACGGCTACGCCCAACAGCTACCTCCACCCCAGGCCAGGCGGGCTTCAGTTCAGTGTGCCGTCTCTTCCGCCTAATTATATCTGCCTCCCCGCTGTCTATCCACCCCACACAACGCGCGGCCTCTCTCCCTCCCCCTCTGTCGCCCAACGGAGAATTGACCTGCATCCGACGCCGCAGTCATGAGCTACTACGGCCAGCAGCAGCCACCCGTCGGCGCGCCTCCGCCGCAAGGTCCGTTCCTTCCGGTCGCCTCAAGATCCATCTCCTCGATTCCCTCTTCTTCTCACATCTTGTCTACGATCTGGCCGCTGCTTTTGTGATCGATCTTGTCTTTTTTGACTAACTAACTAATAATCCGACTGCGTTAATTTGTTGCTGCTCAGGGTATCCAGGGAAAGACTCGTACCCGCCGCAGCAAGGCTACCCTCCGGCCGGCTACCCGCCGCCGGCGCAAGCTTATCCTGCCCAGGGCTACCCGCCGCAGCAGGGGTATCCGCCACAGCAGGGGTACCCGCCGCAGCAAGGCTACCCGCAGCAGGGATACCCTCCTCCCTACGCCCAGCAGCCGCCCCGGCAGCAGGGGAGCAGCGGGCCCTCCTTCATGGAGGGATGGTACGTCTCCTCCCTCCTTCCCGAATCATCCTTCTTCTTGGTTCTACTCTACCACGTTAGATCTATGAAGGCTCGCCCAGTCGCCGGTGGTGCCTCACGGTCGTCGGCGTCGTTGGGGGGTCATTGTTTTTTGTGGCCACTGGCCAAGAGGGAGAGGGAGTTGGGGGGCTGCTGAGTTAGTTGGTGATTACTCGTGAGCTGACCATGACCTGGTGTCCTGGTCTCGGAAAAGCCCAGCGCGTCGGCCCCACGTCGCTCAACTTCTAGACTTGTTCCTGCCGTCCATGATCTGTCAGCGTGTGGTTGCCTCAACTGACCTCCTAGCTGTCAACCCCTCCTCTAGCACTGGGTGCCAAAAGATACAAATTATAAAATGACACCCAGCTGACGGTCAAAATAGATTTGATTTTGTTAACTTCAGAGTATTTGTCTCTGAGTTTTTTCAAAGTAACAATTTATCTAAATTTAACCACCGTAGAATTGTATCTGTATTTTTTTTCTCCTGTTCCAAGCTTGGCATATAGCATGCGTCCACTCATTTCAAAGCTATGGAACATGCGAAAATAACAATGTTATGTGTACTGACCACAACTAACATACATATTTATTTGCTCTGTGCTTTTGCAGCTTGGCTGCCCTTTGCTGCTGCTGCCTGTTGGACGCTTGCTTCTGAGCTCTAATATGCAACAGAGAACTTGGTCTGTCGCAACTATATGTGTTTCAGATGGAAATCGGGATTGGCTTGTTAATTACTTATTATTGGTGAAGATTACAAGAATTACTTCTGTTTTGTATGCTCGGATGATTGGTGTACCTGCTAGTATACTCTATCCTAGTCTATGTTTCCAATGGAATTAAGGAAGATTTAATTGATCCAGCAGCATTGTACATACCCGATGTACTATTTTATTTTCCTTTCTCTTGGTGTTGTCGACGGGGTGTAAAGTGCATCAATAATCTTTGTTCTGCTGTTTTTATTATTGCCTCACTGTCATTGCATCATCACATAGTGAGATATGGCATCATCCAAGGAAAGACTAGTTAGACACCATGCCAAAAATATTTACGAGATGACGTTTAATTTGACCAAATAAATCTGGATTACATTCACTTAAACTTTTACCATTAAATTTAAAAAAAAATGCGACTTGGGGGGTAAGAAGCCCTCCAAGCAATTCAATAGAAGATATTTGGTGTGTACAGCGAGAGAGCGGGCGCTAGCACTCGAACTCGGGATCTCGCGGGTCACTGCAGGTATCAGCACCCGGCAACCATCCGGGCTATGCCTCGGTTCACTTACCATTAAATTTCTATTCAAGTAAAGTTTTCAATGGTATAATTTTAATGAAATGTGTATAATTGGTTAAACTAGTGGTGAAAGTTGAATCACAAAAACTAGAAAGGCATGTAAATATGGACATAGCATTGTTGATGTGTTGTGGCGAGCTTGGTTAAGTAGTACTATTAATGGGGGTACTTCCTCCGTCTACCAATAAGTGTATCTGTAACTTTTGTCTTATGTCAAATTCTTCAAATTTGGCTAACTTTATTGAAATGAGTACGAACATGTATGATGTTAAATTGGTAGATTATGAATCTGTATACCAAATCAATCTATATGTAAGTCGAATCTAGTGATACTAGCTTAGTGTCATAAATGTTTTGCATTTGTACAGGTCAAATTTGAAAAGGTATTTGAATAAGTTTGACTTAGTATTCTTAAGATGGCATGTTCTTACATCCGTTTCCTCGAAAAGTTCTATGTACAAAAGCCACCTATTGATTTGTTCAAGAAAGAGAAGAAGTCCAAGAACCTCGCAATCTTCTTTGATGTTTTCTAGATAAAACCTAGAAATACACTTGTTCGCGGATGGAGGGAGTACTAGTTAAGGGTGTTACTTTTAATGGCCGTGCTAGTTAATGTGATATGACACAAGAGCTTAAGTTGCTTCGTGGTTATAGCATGGTATGGTGTGTTGTGAAGCCATTTATGGTTACACTTGAAATTGTGTGGAGTGCCAAGAGGAGAATAGTACATCAAGATCTATTCAGGCAACCAAACACTACTAAGCATGCCTCAAGCTAGTCCAAAACTACTCTTGTAGGCAACCAAACACCCACATCAATATAACTTCAGACAATTGCAATTGTGTGGAGTGTGAGGTAATCTCGCCACTCTAACGGGAGAATGCTATATCAAGATCCTTTGAGGCAACCAAACACTACCAAGCATGTGTCAACCAAGTCCAAAACTGCTCGTGTAGGCAACCAAACACCACAGCCTTCTAGTGCTCGTGTGATACATGCAACCAAGTGTGAGAGCGACGCTTGTCTTGGATGGAGATTCCTTATTTCCTTGCATGCAACCAATTACGTTTTAGAAGGAGTACCAACCTCCTTGTCCAACAGCAAACCTGTATTCAAGACAACGTAGAAAATGACGATAAAAGATATGATGAGGCAGATTAGCGGCCTATAGAGGACTGCGTTATTTGCCATACGAGAGAAATGCAGCGTGAGGGTGGCAAGACTACATGACGAGGATGCCAAAATGGTACTACACAAAAGGCCATAGCAATCGGTTGCTAAAATCAATCTTGGTCGATTTTACGAGGCACATGGTTTTGGAGTCAATAGGCACCGCCACAAGACAGCATTTTTGTGTCCCTAACCACTCTTGAGGACTTCATCTTTGAAGTTGTGCTTCAGCCGGAGATACTACTAGCATCTCTAGTCGCATCCCCATGAGTGTTCCTCAAAGAGATTTGGGGCGCACTGAATATTTGACTGCCTCAGCCGCACGTTCCAAAGGCAACTTCGGTCTGGCGCAGCCTAATAGAGTGTCCGGCGCCCCCTTCCTGTCCACGCTACACAGGGGGTTGTTGCGGGGGCGACAAATGCAATTAAAAGCCACGGGTACCCACCTTCCATCGACCAAAGCTGACGTTGTTTCCTCCCGCCTTTCTTTCGCGATACGACTTCCCTCCCATCCCTCCCACCGCTGATCAAATCGCCGACCATTTTGACGGAATATTTCGCATGCGCCAGACATTGGCTTGGCTAGGTGTTTACCGACTCGTCCCTGAACACGACGGCTTCCCCGTGCGTCCACCATGCACTTAAATTGTTCGGCTGTTAATGATTTTGTTTGCTCGTACACATGGATAACAATGCGAGATGATCCAACAAATCATGGAGGAGGAGCAAAACTTCGACATCAATGTTCAGGAGCACCTTTCAATCATTAGTTGCCTTCCAAAAATGCTTGATGACGCTAAGCAGAGGAAGAAGGGCCGGCCGTGAAAGTTTAAAGCCTTGAAGAAAGAAGTCAAAGCCGCAACATAGGTTGGAGGGACATACCATGCTCTATAACGACTACTTTCCGACGAGGCAACACAAGCCGATAATTTTCGTTGGTGCTATCGGATGAGAATGGACGTATTCATGGAAATTCTTCATGGCATGAGAGAGTACGATGACTACTTCTAGCTGAAGCACGATGTCGTCGGCATAACTGGTTTCTTGTCGATCTAGAAGTGCACCACTTCCATGAGGATGCTTGCATATGTCACTACCGACTCACATGACGACTACCTTCGCATGTGTGAGTCCACTACCATCGAATGCATGTATAAATTCTATAGAGCCATGGTGGAAAGTTTGGCAAAGACTATTTGAGAGGGCAAAATGAAGCATAGACTGCTAAGATCATAGCACAAAATGCAGCGAGAGAATTTTCTGAGATGCTTGGAAGAATCGATTGCATGCACTAGTCATTGAAGAACTGTCTGTTTGCTTAACAAGGTTTGTACAAAGGGCATCACTCTGCAGTGTGGTACTTGAAGCTGTGGAAGATCATGATCTGTGGATTTGGTATTCTTTCTTCCGCATCGCTGGATCGCACGATGACATTAACATGCTGCAGCGCTCTCCAGTGTCCCCGAAACTTGTGGAAGATCATGTTCTACCATACAACTATGAGATCAATGGAAACTCAAATACCAAGGAATATTATCTAGCTGCTGGCATCTATCCCAAATTGGCAACATTTGTCAAAACAATCCGACGCCTCTAGGTCAGAAGAGTTGCCACTTTGTTGAGCGCTAAGAGAATTTGCTATTGTTCGGTACCCCGCTCTTACCTCGTCTCAAGACTAAATGTGAGAGGAAAACTTGAGCCAGGCATGTTGGTCCCTATGAGTGTGAGGGCCCTCTTGCGATCGTTGATCACCATGTGCTTGCAACTTTTGTTATTTCATCGATATGCATGTAGAAATCCGTGACTCAAGCACTCATGAGCAACTTCAAGATGATCTTGGAGAGCATTCACGGTGGCTCAAAAGAGAGTCATCAATTGTGTCGGCGCCTTGATCTAGTTGAACTTCTTTCCGTTTAGTTTACTGTTTGTTCTATTTTCATTCGAAACAAATGTTCGTGTTTCGTGTGTTTAAATTGGTTCTGTGTTCAAATAATATAATTTGCAAAAGAAAAGTTCGGGGAACGCCTTTGGGGCTGAGAAAAGATGCACTCCAAGCGTGGCAACATAGGCGTGACTAAAGATGCTCCGAGGGCATGTACAATCAAACGATGGATTAGAATCCTAGTCATGATGGATTAGAATCCTAGTCATTTCGCATGGGTACACTACAAATTCTGGTGTCGGGGCTAGCATAGATGCTAAAAGACTCAACGTTGAGCCGACGACGCTTGATTGATATTCCCTCTGCCTAGATAAACGTGGAGAGCAGCGGGTGGCCAGCAGTTTGGCGCTCAAAATTAGCGCCTAGCCTTGCAAGGTAGGACACTTTGTGGGAGGGCGGACGAATAGCGCCCGGGCTAGGGTGGTCTGGATATCGCAATACGCGACGTGCGGTCCTGGCTGCAGCTGTGGCCAATAAATGCTGTATGGTAATAACGGGTCGGCCAGCGTGGCAAGTCGTATTATACATGGATGGCAGCGACGCATTAAATTCTATGAACAGGTTGGGTGACGAAGTCCAGGACAGAGAGCGCGTGTCTAGAACAGGAACAGGATCGAGCGAGGGGAGCGGGTAGCCGGGAAGATTCAGTGCTCTGCTTGCGGCTTGTGTGCGCGGGATGGCCGCCGAGTTCTTCGGAGATCTGGACCCGAGGTTCCCCCGAGGTAAGCCCTCCCCCACGCACCGGCTATTTCTCTTAGATCCGCCCCCTTTGCGATAGACCATTCTCTCTGAAATGCATCTGAACAAATTTCTGATCCCCCATAGCTTGCAATGTCTGCTGGCGCAAGTTGGGGCCGGCCCTGCTGACGTGGAGGCCGTCGTTGGATGCTCCTCGCAGCCTAGCTGTGTTGCGGCCGCGGCCACGACGTTGGCCCTGGACGGCAGCAGCAGCAGCCATGGCTCTGGGAATTCAGTGGTGGGAGCCAACTGCGGCGCTGGCAATGGAGCGGATCTGCCAGCTGATGCGTCTGTTGCTGAAGCGGGCGAGGTTAGCGGGTGCGCCGTCGTATCAGGGTGGAAGAGGAGGTACTTGTACTGTCAGAGCGTTCCGTTCATTTCCCCCTTTATCTACACTGTTTTGGTAATCGGTAGCTGTAGCATGACATGTGGTTTTGGTAAATCCATGCTGTGCAGACGATTTTCCGGATTGCGTAGCTAGCAATAAAAAGGTTGAACATGATTAGCTGTCCTAGGATAAAACAGGGGAATTACTTCTCTTTCTCCCGTAGGGCAAGGTGAGGCCTGGCGATGATTTTTGGTCCTGTTTTTTTCCAATAGAATGTTTGTTGTTCGACTGCATTACATGAATACACCATTGGGATAAAAAAAATCGATCGGTCGTGATGCGATCCTCCAATTCCTACATGAATTCAGAAGTAAAATTCCTCTGTTAGAGCTGAATCTTTTGTGGTGTTCGATTCCATGCTATCAGGCATCGTGTAGGGAAGGCGTCTCCCGAGGGCACTGAACTCAACCCGCGTCACGGCGTTGGAGAGGACCCTTCGCGATTTCCCAGCCAGGCCGAATGGCGAGGTAATTGTGCCAGATGTCGGGGTTACGTTCAATTCGATTGGTGAGGCTTACGACTTGTACAATCTATACTCGTGGGAACAGGTGTTTGGTGTGAGGTCAGGCTCAAAGTCGAGCGGGTGAAGTGCATGCAAGAAATAGTCTGCGGGGGTTCGGTGAGTCATTCGCCATCCACCGCGGGTCGTGATTTCTTTCCACTCTAGCGAATCCTGGATGTGTAGCTTGTGTGATATTTATAGGGGCACCTCTAGGTTTTTTAACATTTCTGTTTACTCGATGCTCGCAGGGGAGGCCGCGGGCCACGAACTCTCACTCGACCCGTTGCCTTTGCCCTGCTCTCATTCGTTTGCTGCAGTCGAAGGATAACGGGTGGTACATTTGCGAGCACAGGGACAACCACAGTCATGATTTGTCTGCCTCTTTTGGCGAGCGAGCGCATTGGCTGTCGCACAAACACATTGATAGCTACACTAAAGATCTGGTCAAACAGCTGCAGGAGAATAACGTGACTCTTGGCAAGGTGTACAGTATCATTGGAAGTTTCTTCGGGAAGATGGAAAATGTACCTTTCACGAAAAGGGCGTTGAGGACTTTGTGTGGTAAAATCAGCAGTGAGCAAGCATATGATGATGTTAGGAAAACAATAGAAGTTTTCTCGGAGATGGGGGCAGCTGACCCTGGATTCAGTTACAGCGTGCAAGTAGACGATGACAGCAGGATCATGAACCTACTCTGGACAACCGGGAAAGGCCGGGCACAGGGCACAGTACCACTATTTTGGAGATGCAATCACATTCGACACCACGTACAGAACCAATGTATATGATATGCCATTTGGTCTGATTGTTGGTGTGAATAGCCATTTCCATAGTGTCATATTCGCAGGCGTGCTGCTGCGTGAAGAGAAGGTCGAGAACTTTGAATGGGTCTTCAGGGAGTTTGTTAAGTTGATGAATAGTAAAAAACCAGTAACCGTCCTCACAGGTGACTTCTCTACAGCCTGGGGGAACCCATTTAACTTACCATTTAATCGACCTAATTTTCCAAAGAAAACTGTGCCCATTCCCACACAAAAAATTGACCGTTGTGTCATTTTGCAGATCAGTGCAGAGCGATGGAGGTAGCTATTGGGAATGTACTGTCGGCGATGAAGCATCGATGGTGCAAATGGCATGTCTTACGGAAAGCAAAGGAGAGGCTAGGAGCCCTTTATGGGAAGAACAGCCAGTTCAAGGTTGATTTCCACCGGATTGTGAATCAGATGCTGACTAAGGATGAATTCGAGGCTGCTTGGATGCAGATGCTGAGTATGTATGCCTTGGAGAAGAATCCATATGTGTACCAAATATATGAGACCAGGGACAAGTGGGCGAAGCCGTTTTTCAGCGGAATCTTCTGTGCTAGAATGACCAGCACTCAGCGAAGCGAAAGTGCGAACCACATGTTGAAGACTTACGTGCCTCCAGGCTCGGCGATGCACGTGTTTGTTAAACAGTTTAACAAACTGTTGTACGATAGGGATGCGGAGGAGAGCTTCCAGGAGAAGCGGACACATCTGGTAATCCCGCATATATTATCCATGTGCTCCCACACCGCCCCTGGACTGCAAGTTTTTGACTAATCTTTTTTCCATATCTTTTGTCCTGTGGAGTGGTTTACAAAGTCGGCGAACCAATAGAGAAGCTTGCCGCGAAGATATATACACGGACTATGTTCGAGAAGTTCCAAGAGGTTAGGGTTAGCTTGCGATTATATCGTAGCTTGTGCCTCATTTAATTTTGAGAACAAACCTGTAGGATTGGCTTGTTGTTCAATATCTTTGGCTAAGGCTGGTGAAATCAAAAAGGACTTTTGGCCTGTGCCAGGTAATTGTGCATCCATTTCAGCTTTCACAAAAGGGCCTACGCGGGGCATCGATGAAAATGGCTAGTCCCTATTTATTCAAACATGTTGAACCAGAGCACTAGAGGGTCAGCTGCTCCACCAAAAAGGAGCTGAAAACAAGATTAGTTAGTTCTTGCATTGCTGAATGTAGGCATACCAAAAAAGTTGTGGTCGAGGCAGCTACAGGCAGGTAAGCATATGGCAAGTACTGTTAAAAGGATTGATCAAATTAGGCGTGGCATAGTATGGCCAGTGTGGTCGAAAAATGTGTAACATTACATGCCATCTGGGAAAAGACTTGGGCGACCTGGGTGATAAACTGATTTTCTAGTTCTTTGGACATAGAGTGTTACATTTAAATGGTTCCATGAAGCTGCTCAAGTAATATATAATTCAGATTCTTACAAGGAGACTGATATAACTAATTTAAGTGCTTCGCATAATATTGGGATAGGGCCTAGTGATACCATGTAAATGATAGCTGATTGCTCTCCCACGAATCTATCACATTAATCCGATGTTGTCGATCTTGGATGCAGCCAGATGTTCTTTTGGCAGATCTGAAGAGTTTCATTGGATTTTCATGACTTGGTGCAATAGCATGAGGCGGTGGTTATTTATATTGTCCTGAGAAAACAGGGGTATGAGGGTTGAACCAGATATCGGATACTGGAATCAACAGACGGTAAGAGCATCTCCAGCCGCGTCCCCTAAACGGCGCCAGATCGAGCGTTTGGGGACGTGTTTCGCCCCAGCCGCGTCCCCCAAATGCCGCCTCAAACATTTTTTAACATTAAAATACACTTTTTTTGTTTTTCTTTGCATTTTTTTTCAATAGAGAGAAGAAACATTCCACAAACTAATACATAATTCGGAAAACTAAGACAAAGTATGGAACATGGTTTCCACAAACTAATACATAGTTTCAACCATGGGTGACACAAATATAAAACATTGCAAAATAATGAAATCTAACTAGTATTAGCATCGCAGATTTTGTGTGTTCGTTGCCAAGAAAAAACACTCTTAGACGCACCTAGTCACCCAAACTAGAAAATCTAGCTGTTGACGGTACCCTGTTGGTTCTTTCGAGGCAGAATAACCAGAAACTTTCGTGCCTATTTTTGCTGCGAAGAAACAACACTCAGTCGTCGTCGTTCTCGTCGTTGTCGCCGTGGTAGTGCCGACGGCAGCGCGTCTCGTCGGACACCTTGACGCTTATGTTGGCCTCGCCAAGGTAGGAGAACGTGAGCACGAAGCCGGCTTGGAGGTGGTGGTAGCTCGCGAACTTCTCCCAGTCGGTGTGGAGATACATCTTGGCGCGCACGTCGAAGATCACGTCCACAATCCACCGGCAGCAGCCGCAGGCAGCCTCCCGCAGATGTAGCGAGCCCGGCTCATCGCCAGCGAACTTGTCCGGCAGGTTCTCGATGCCGAGTGGGTCGCCCTTGAGGACGACGATAAACTCGAACAGCACTTGCCGCTCCTCCTCCTGCATGTCCGACATGAAGACGACGGTGTCGCAGGCGACGGCGAGCGTGCAGCTCTGCCGCGGCCACGGCCACGATCACGGCCGCGACCTCAGCCTCCGCCACTACCAGACATGGCGTCGACTCTTGATGAGATGGTGGCGGCTAGGGTTGGGGTGAGAGGCGCTAGGGTTCGTGTGTGAGGGACGATGAGAGAGCGACCCTTTTTATAGGCCGGTGGGAGGCGGGGGAGCGGTGGCGCTCATTAACGCCGGCACGCAGAGCTAGGCGTGATGAGACACTTCGATGCGCCTCTGCGGGAACTGCACCGTCGCTGCACGCCAATAACTTCCGTTGCGAGGTAGGTGACGGTTAGGTTAAATTTGAATGTGCCGCTGACGCGTCGGTCCCGCCACTCCTCGTTTCGCTTTTCGTTCTGTGCGGCGTGCCCGGAGCGTTCCCTGTCGAGGCGCCGAACACCGTATTAGGCCGCGCCGGACAAAAAGAGGCTTTGTGTGAGTGACTTAAAAACAAAAAGAGGCCTTGTGTGAGTGACTTAAAAACAACTTACCTTTGATACTCCTACTTTCATGTCGGTTCCTCCGAAATTCTTAACGAAGAACGTGGTGCATAATCCTGATTCATCCCTGCAAGGCATAACCAGGAATCATAAAATTGTTGTCATGCATGGGCATTTCCATACATGGGTGTGTTTCCCTCATTTGACAAACCTGTACCGAAGAACAGGTGCCTCCAGCCTCCAGGACAGAAACCGCGTTGGACTGCTCACTTGCTGACTTGCATCGTCACGTTGCTTACGGTAAAAGTGGTTGGCACCCCCTCCAGCGTGTAGTAGACGTACGAACTGCTGCCTCGTATAAAGGACAGGCTTGTGACGTCAGCTATAAAAGCCAACGGCTAGATGCAATGTGGATATGAGGATCACTCAAGCTCGGGCTCACTTACGAGTTTTCGACTTTGTGGTTGTTTGGATGGCGAGGATTAGCACTACGTTTTAGACTAGCCACAATAGGAGTATCATAAGTAGTATCATGCATGCCATGTTAGTAAAAATCTGATGTGGCACACAAATTAATGAGGTGAGAGATGAGAGTGGTATCATAATATGATACCGTATCATAGCACGTAAAACTAGAAAACTTAATGGTAAACACATCATGTACACACATTTGCATTGAGATTCTACAAAATATTAAATATGATGATACTATGATACTATCTTATAATACTATGCATTGTGGGGTTAGTATCATAAACTAGTATCATGTGCATGATACTAGTGTATGATACTTCCCATTGTGACTAGTCTTAGCCTTTTGGGCAGGGTGTCAGGTTTGGCCATTTGGGCATGGACGGCAGATCCGATGATCCAGTCAATTGCAGTCTCGGGGCTAGTGTGGATTTCGGAGTAGCGGCTCCGTGTGTTGTTGTGGGCTCCCTTTTCCTGTTAGTCTGGGTTTTCCTATGTTTGGCACCCGTGCTCTCAAAATAAATTAAGCGAGCATCTCAAACATGTATGAAGGTTTTGATGATTAATGGCAAGCCAATTACATAAGTAAATCAAGGGAGTGCTAAAAGCAAGGCTAAAAGTGTGTTGGTACTGAATGCTATTTGGAATGTCGTCACATGAAAATTCGAAAAACCAGGTGTAAGATTCCTACGGATTCATGGAGAAATACGAGCAGATCTCAGAGAGAACAGGAATTAGGGTTCATAGCTCTCCTCCCAACCTCCCCCGAGCTAGTTCATATCACCACGGCACTGCCGTCCATCCATCCAAATCCTAGCCAAGTTTCCCGTAGGAGATGCGGTATCCTTATAACTAGCAACTATTCTATTACATGTGCTTACAGAGGCCCAACCGGTAGTCCTTGAATCGGGCCGGGGTCTTGGTCTGTCTCCTGGGCCTGGTCTCCTTTGCTTCAGTGGTCACCGTCCAGTCCTTGTCCTCATTGGCAGGTGAAGGCAGGTCGTTGACATCCCCCCTTTCTTGACAATCTGCTTGTCTCCAAGCAGATGCTCGAGGAAACTTCTGCTGCAGCGACTCCAAATCTTCCCACTTGGCCATGGATTCTGGCTTGCCACTCCAATGCACTAGGCCTTGCACAATTGTTCGGAGCCCTTGCTGACGAACTCGGCGTCGAAGAACTTGTAAAGGCACCTGCAAAACATCATCAGTAGATGAAAGCTGGGAAAGAGCTTGTTGTCCCGGCTCCAAACATGGTTTGAGCTGGGAAACGTGGAAGACTGGATGCACACAACTCGTCGAAGGTAATTCCAGCTTGTAAGCCACTTCTCCAATTCGTCCCGTTACTTGGAATGGTCCGAAGAACTTGAATGCAAGTTTGTGATTCGCTCGACGGAGCACAGACGATTGCAAATATGGTTGCAGCTTTAGGAAAACCCTGTCTCCCACTAAGAAGACTCGCTCAGATCTCTTCTTGTCAGCCTGGCTTTTCATACGCTGTTGCATTCTCAGTAGATGTTGTTTGACAGAATCGAGAACAAGAGCACGCTCACGGAGCCAATCTTGGATATCCCCCGGAGCAACTGTATCCGTAGCCGTAATGCCAAAGTAACGAGGCTCTCGGCCATAGATGACTTGAAAAGGCGTTTTCCCCAACGATGAGTGCCAGTTGTTATTGTACCAAAATTCACAAAGGGAAAGCCATTTGGACCACTGCTGGGGATGAGCGCTGATGAAGCAACGCAAGTAGCACTCAATCGATTGATTGACCCTCTCTGTCTGCCCATCCGTCTCAGGGTGGTTTGCAGTGCTCATATTGAGTTGTGTCCCAGTAGCTTTAAACAATGCTTGCCAAAAGTGGCTAGTGAAAACTGGGTCACGATCAGAGACGAGAGTAAGGGGCATACCATGCAAATTGTAAATATTATCCACGAAAACCTCTGCAACTTTAGCTGCTGTATAAGGATGGTGAAGAGGAATAAAGTGAGCATATTTAGACAACTTGTCAACAACCACCAATATACAATTGTACTGACGAGAAGGAGGAAGGCCATCAATGAAGTCCATTGTGGCCATATCCCAAGGACCAGAAGGAATTGGTAAAAGCTGTAAGAGTCCTGCTGGCAATGATCTCTCAGGTTTAGCTTGCTGACAGATATGGTAGTGAGCTACAAACTCCTTGACTGCACTCTTCATTCCAGGCCACTTGAACAAAGACAACAATTTTCTGTAAGTTACAGGGAATCCCGAGTGTCCTCCCACTGGACTGTCATGAAATGCAGATTTAATAGTGTGTTGCAATTCCTTGTCTGGGCCAATCCAAATTCTATCTTGGCATCTGAGTACTCCCTTGGACAATGAGAAGAGGGGGTCACACTGTGGATCAATTGTCAACTTCTGTATAAGCTGAGAAGTGTAGGAGTCGTCCTTATAGCTGTCGACGACCTTGTCAAGCCAAACAGGTTGTACCACGGTGGCTACCATCAATGGCGAGGAATGGACAGGTTTCCTGGACAATGCGTCTACCGCCCCATTGAGAATACC
This sequence comes from Lolium rigidum, assembly GCF_022539505.1. Lineage (NCBI taxonomy): Eukaryota > Viridiplantae > Streptophyta > Magnoliopsida > Poales > Poaceae > Lolium > Lolium rigidum. The sequence goes on from NC_061510.1 coordinate 174,756,934, forward strand.
TTTCTTGTACTGCACAGTATACTGGAGCCCCATGAGCTTAGTTAGAGCACGACGCTGCCAATTCCGTGTGTAATATTTGATCCATCAAATGAGCGAGACTCTTATGGTCAGTTTTTATCACGAATTCCCCAATCTGAAGATAGGAACGCCACTGATGTACAGCTAACAGGATCGCATGTATTCCTTTTCATAAACCGACAATCCTCTGTTCTTTGGTCCAAGTGCCTTGCTTACAAACGCCAGGGGATGTCCTTTTTGAGACAACACAGCTCCAATTCCCACATCGCATGCATCAGTCTCGACAACAAAAGGTACTGAGAAATCCGGCAAGGGCAGTACTAGAGCTGTTGTCAAAATTCCTTTAGAACCAGGAAAGCATCCTCGTGTTCCTTGGTCCAAAAAAATATGGAGCCCTTCCTCAGTAGAGTCGTCAGTGGCTGGCTAATGATGGCGTAGTGGTGAATGAATTTGCGGTAATATCCACTGAGCCCAAGGAATCCTCTGACCTATTTTGTATTGGTTGGACGAGGCCATGTTTTGACAGTCTCTATCTTTGTTTCATCTGTCGCCACTCCTTCTGCAGATATCACATGGCCCAAGTAAGCAATCTGCTACTGCGCAAAGGCACACTTGCTCAGCTTGACCTGTGATAACCCACAAGTATAGGGGATCGCAACAGTCTTCGAGGGAAGTAAAACCCAAATTTATTGATTCGACACAAGGGGAGACAAAGAATACTTGAAAGCCTTAACAGCGGAGTTGTCAATTCAGCTGCACCTGGAAACAGACTTGCTCGCAGGAGTTTATCAGTAGTAACAGTTTTATAGCAGTAGCAGTAGTGAAATAACAGCAGCAGAGTAACAAAGACAACAATAGTGATTATAGTAAACAGCAGGATTAAAATACTGTAGGCACAGGGATGGATGTCGGGCGTTGCATGGATGAGAGAAACTCATGTAACAATCAAAGCAGGGCATTTGCAGATAATAATAAAACGGTATCCAAGTACTAATCAATCAATAGGCATGTATTCCATATTTAGTCGTACGTGCTCGCAATGAGAAACTTGCACAACATCTTTTGTCCTACCAGCCGGTGGCAGCCGGGCCTCTAGGGAATCTACTGGAAATTAAGGCACTCCTTTTAATAGAGCACCGGAGCAAAGCATTAACACTCCGTGAACACATGTGATCCTCATATCACCGCCATCCCCTTCGGTTGTCCCAATTTCTGTCACTTTGGGGCCTCGGGTTCGGACAGCAATACGTGTATACAACTTGCAGGTAAGATCATAAAGCAATGAATATCATAATGAACTGATAACATGTTCAGATCTGAGATCATGGCACTCGGGCCCTAGTGACAAGCATTAAGCATAACAAGTTGCAACAATATCATAAAAGTACCAATTACGGACACTAGGCACTATGCCCTAACAATCTTATGCTATTACATGACCAATCTCATCCAATCCCTACCATCCCCTTCAGCCTACAGCGGGGAATTACTCACACATGGATGGGGGAAACATGGCTGGTCGATGGAGAGGCGTCGGTGGTGATGATGGCGATGATCTCCTCCAATTCCCCGTCCCGGCGGAGTGCCAGAACGGAGTTTCTGGTCCCGAGACGGAGTTTCGCGACGGTGGCGGCGTACTGGATGGTTTCTGGTGATTTCGACTTCCTCCCGTGCGTTTTTAGGTCGAGGGCAATAAGTAGTCCGAAGGAGGGCGTCGGGGGCCAGCCGAGGCCGCCACACACTAGGGCCGCGCGCCCCCCTCCTGGGCCGCACCGGCCTAGTGTGTGGGGCCCTCGGGCTCCCACCGGCTTGCCCTTCGGCTCCGTCAATATTCTGGGAAAATAGGACCTTCCGCATAAATTTCGAGGATTTTCCTGAAAGTTGGATTTCTGCACAAAAACGAGACACCAGAGCAATTCTGCTGAAAACAGCGTTAGTCCGTGTTAGTTGCATCCAAAATACAAAAATTAGAGGCAAAACAATAGCAAAAGTGTTCGGGAAAGTAGATACGTTTTGGACGTATCAACTCCCCCCAAGCTTAGCTTATTGCTTGTCCTCAAGCAATTAAGTTAACAACTGAGTGCGATAAAAGAACTTTCACGAACACATTTGTTCATATGATGTAAATATTCTCATGATGTGGCAAGTACTTAAGCAGTTCATAATAAGATACATGCAAATAAAATCATCTAATAGCTATGTCAATCATGGAAAAGGTACCAACAAATTAATAATGAGCATCATGACTCATATCTATGAGCAGGATTGCAATGTTCATAGAATGATATGATAAAGTGGTATCTCGCTTGCCCATAATTGTACAGCAAAACTGAAAGGACACGGATGTCGCCTAGAGGGGGGGGTGAATAGGCGATTTAAAACTTTTACGAGATGGGCTTAACAAATGCGGAATAAAACTAGCGTTTACTTTGTCAAGCCCAAAGCCTATATACTATTGTTCACCTATGTGCACCAACAACTTATTCTAAGCAATGGTTCACCTATGTGCACCAACAACTTATGCTAAGCAATACAAGCAAGTATGTGATAGCAAGATATATATAACTTCAAGCACGATGGCTATCACAAGGTAAAGTGCATAAGTAAAGAGCTCGGGTATAGAGATAACCGAGGCACGCGGGAGACGATGATTTATCCCGGAGTTCACACTCTTGCGAGTGCTAATCTCCGGTGGAGAGGTGCGGTTGCTTAGTGCTCCCGAACGCCACAAGAGGCTCACCTTGAGGTGTGGTTGCTCGATGCACACCAACGCCACAAAGGCCTCACCCCAAGATGCGGTACTCACACCACACACCGAACGCCACGAAGGCGCCTCACCTAGATCTCCGGTGACCCTCGCCACAAAGGCCTAGGTCACGGTTCCACTAAGGGATTTCCTTCGAGGCGGAAACCGGGCCTTACACAAAGATTGGGGCACACATCCACAACTTAATTGGAGGCTCACAACAAATCGCCACAAAGGCCTAGAATCCGTCTAGGGTTCCAAGAACCCAAGAGTAACAACTTTCTTGCTTTCACCTCCACGAATCACCGTGGAGAACTCAAACCGATGCACCAAATGCAATGGCAAGAACACCACAAAGATGCTCAAGTCCTTCTCTCTCAAATTCCAACAAAGCTACAAAAGCTATTGGGGGAATAAGAGAGGAAGAACAAAGGAATTCACAAAGAACACCAAGATCAAGATCTAGAGAGTTCCACTCACAAAGAGATGGATTTGATTGGTAGAAAAGTAGATCTAGATCTCCTCTCTCTTTTCCCTCAAATGGGGGCAAGAATCATGGAGGGATTGAGAGATAGTGCAAGCTTCTCTAGTTCAACAATGGAGGAGAGAGAGAGTGAGAGAAGCAACATCCCAAGGAGGAAGAAGGGGGGTATTTATACCCCCCAAGAAAATCGAGCATTTGGGCAAAACCAGGGCCGGATATTCCGGCCCAAGTTGGGGCCGGATAATCCGCCCCGGATAATCCGGCCTCAGGGACAAAACCTGGTAAAAATCCGGCCAAATGTCCGGCTCCTATCCAGAGCTGCTTTTCTTCAGGTCCTTAGCCGATTTCGAGGGGGCCGGATATTTTGGAAATATCCGGCCCGGATATTTTGGAAATATCCGGCCCGGAAAATCCGGCCTAGCAAACTGCAAAAACACCAAAACTAAAACGGGCATAACTTTAGCATCCGGACTCCGATTTTGATGATCTTGGGCTTGTTTTGAAGCTAGGAACAAGCTCTACAAGATCATGCAGGAAACCATCATAGTCCAACAAGGGAGGATAGAAACAAATGACGAAAGGTTTGACCTCTCTAAAAAAGACATACCGGTAAAACCTCCAATCTCGAAAATGCAACAAGTTGCCCGTGCAAAAACCATTCTTGATGAACTAGAGCTTGTCATGAGAATAAGCACAAGCTCTAAATCATCACATGGATAAGATCCAAATAATAACCAAGAAAGATGATGAACCAAACTCGAAAACGCAACAAGTGATCTATGCAAAATCCGTTTTCGATGAACTAGAGCTTGTCATGAGAATAAGCACAAGCTCTAAAACATCACATGGATAAGGTCCAAATAAAAACCAAGAAAGACGATGCAAGGATGCAAAGGTTTGAGCTCTCTCAGAACGATACGATCGAGTTACTCACTCGAGAGCCCTCTTGATAGTACGACAACTAAACTATAAACCGGTCTCCAACTACACTATGAGACCTGTGAGAAAGAAACCCTATCAAGAGCAAACCTTATACTTGCGCATTCCACTTGAGCTTGATGACGACGATCTTGACCTCAACAAGATGGAATGCCTTTCTTGCTTGTGCTTGCTTGACGAAGTCTTGTGGATTGCTCCCCCATAATCCACCATGGGAGAGCTTCTTCTTCGGCGCATCTTCACATAACCATGACCACCATGTGGATTGCTCCCCCATAATCCACCATGGGAGAGCTTCTTCTTCGGCGCATCTTCACATATCCATGATCACCATATGGATGGCAAGACTCAAGCAAAGGATCTCTTCGAGATGGCTCATCTTGAACTTGCACTTCATTTCTCCATGGCAAGCTTCAAGCTTATGAACTCTTCGAGTTGGCTCATCTTGAACTTGCACTTCATTCTTCATTCTTCATCATATTGATGTCTTGAAGTAACTTGAGGGCTCACATCATCTTCATCTTCAAGACATACTTGACACTTGATATCCTTCATCAATTTCTTCTTATTGCAACCTTGAAGCCAACAAATGGTTCAAGAATTGCCTATGGACAACTCCTACGAATATAACTCAATGCAAACATTAGTCCATAGGGATTGTCATTAATTACCAAAACCACACATGGGGGCTCCATGCACTTTCAATCTCCCCCATTTTGGTAATTGATGACAATCTCTTTGAGAGGGTTTATATAAGGAATTTAAGTAACAAATAAGTTGAATATATAGAGCAAACTCCCCCATAATGTATGCATGTGTGAATGATCTTGACTTTCATTGCATATATTGGCATTCAAAGCCTAGTGGAGTTTCCTCTAAATATTTAACTATGCAAAGCAACAAGATGCAATGCAATAAAGGCACATGCTTAAGCACAAAGCAAAGGCATAACCAAATTCCCTTAAACCCTCCAAACTTCTCCCCCATTGGCACCAATTGCCGAAATGGGTGAAAAATTTAGAAGGCCAATATAGTGAGAGTTCCTCCATAGCGTGTGCATTTTTCATAATTTGAGTGGAATCAAATGCACATATCCAATGACGAATATTCGGAAGGAATCACACTATAGATAGGATCAAAGATTGCAAAAAAGATAACAAAGTCAAGAAGCTTCAACAAATGAAGCAAGCAACCAAATGAACCACAAGGAAGATACCAAAAGAAAGATAGATATTATGATAAGATCAAGAAGATTGCTCTAAATAATATGAGGAAGCTCCCCAAGGTTTGTGCACAAAACTAGACAATTTGCATTGGAGTATAAAGTGCACAAACATGGAATCATCACTCCCATAATATCATTCAAAAACAAAAGATACCAAGTGAATCAAACTCTAATGATCACCACAAGATAGTGTTCTAAATCAAATGAAGAAGCTCCCCAAGGTACATGCATAAAATAAAATGTTGCATTTGAATACAATATGCATAACATGGAATCCTCACTCCCTCATTTAAAACACAAACATTTGTAATAGATCATAGATAGAAAAGTAAGCTAAACACTTGCAACAAACAAATAGTTGAGCAACAAGTAAGAGGCACCATAATAAAAAGGCTCAACCAAGAGGATATGTGAAAGGCATGATAAAGCATATTATAAGACTATTGCAAGGATGAGCAAAAAGCATCATCATAGTCTTCAATGAATTATATTTCTTAGCATGACCAATCAACACGCAATAAATAAATAAGATATCAAAAGGAGACGTATCATCTCTTATGTGTATAAGTTTCTCTAAGTGGGCAATATCACAAAGATATTTATTCACAAAGAAACATGCACACACAAAATAGATACGCAAGAAAAATAGTATGATATCCAAGACGAAGTCATGCAATATACCAATAAGAATTTTTGCTTAATAGCATGGCCAAAGGCTCAATTTTATCTTATTGTACATTCATGAACTTCAAACCACAAACAACTAAAATACATCACAAATATCAACAAGGGATAGAAGATAGTTGGGATGCATTTGAGAAAGGCAACAAGTATCACAAACGGGGATACCAAAAGAAGTAACTAAATTTGCACTTTCATCTATATTGCACATGTGAGAGCCTTGAGGAATTGATATGCAACAAAATTGCTAGATAGGCATAGTTGGGATGGATGAATCATGAGCGTGATTTAAAATACTTCCCAACAAATGCACTCATCTCAAATTACTCACATTCACAATAAAGAGGTTTCATTAAGACTTTTGCAAGAAGCACAACATTTGCAAATCAAGAGATTCATGCCAAGATGCAATCATAAGGTTGGATACAAGAAAAGTATGCATGAGAAGATACTTGTTACCAAGATAGCATTGGTGTGGATGTAGTAGATATGTGTTCGCTGACCATCCTAGCTTGCCTCAAGTTACCATTGAGTCACCACTTCTTTCCAAGAGTGAGACAAGCATCCAATGCATATCCATTGTACCTAACACAAAGGTAAGTACCAAAATGGTCCCCAAACTAATTGGGTCCGAAGTAGTTAGACACACTACAAAATATAGGACAAACTCCACAATACTATGTGCATATAGATATGAAATTGAATTTCATGCACATCTTAATCAAATTAGGATTTGATGGAGTTTACCCTATATATTGGATCAAAGAAAGTGACACATGCCATAAGATATACATATATTAAATATGCATGCACAATACTTTCAAGAACCAAAGGAAGATACAATTTGGACAAAACACCAAATAAATCAAGAGACAATGGTTGCCCAAATTATATCAAAGAATCAAATCAACACAAGATTGACTCCAAAGACTTATCTCATTATAAGAAGCTAATTAAGCCTAAGCACAAAGGAATGAGATAACCAACTCCCAAGAGAGCAAGGTTCCAAAAAATAAACCAAACCCTCGAAACTTTTTAAGATGGCACAAAGTACCAAAAAGAAAATTTTATGTCTCCCAAAACCAAATTTTTGATAAAGATCAAGAGATGTTAAGCATTCTAATAATATAGAAGAGCTCCCCCAAGTTTGGTGCATTATCTAGGATTTTTTTTATATGAATACAAAATGCACAAAACTATGATCATCACGCTACCTATACCTTCTAACAATGCTAAGAAAGTTTGAATAGACAACTTAGATCCATAAGATGCAAGGAAGACACATGGGAGTCAAAGCACAACAAATTCATGACAATAAATAAGGCAATATAAATACAAGAGCCAATGTAGATATGATCAATAAATATCTACCTCATAATTGATTACCAATTGTCCTAGGACAAGAGGTATTAGGAAATATTTCCCGGTGGTAGTTTGTAAGTATACATAAGATCATATTTACAACGAACAAAGCATATGGTAAAAGATAAGAGTTAACCATCATGCAAAGATAGTTTCTTGGTAGCTTCATTTAGTCATACCAACATGCAAGGCAATTAATAGTATTCATACCAACATGCAAAGCAATTAATAGTATTCATACCAACATGCAAAGCAATTAATAGTATGACTTGAAGCACATGGTTTTCCAAAAATGTATTGAGGGACACGTTGTGAAAAACCATGCCAAAAAAAACTTTCAAAAATAAGATCCACAAAGATATTAGCAATGAAGCCATTTAAGCAAATTGGAGCTTGTTTGAGCAAACATGCCACATAGGAGAGAGATAATTTACAGTATCAATTCTATATGACACAACCTCAAATGTTCACATTTTCTAGGCTTGTAATATGCACAAAGCTTATTACTCCCCCATAATGTGATAAGGAATTTATTTTCACAAGAGGCAAATAAGATCCAAGTAGAGATATTAATGGACATTAGAATTTGAATTTCTCATGAAGATGACATACCACATAGCGACTAGATAATCTCACAATATCAATTCTAAGTGATATTCCTCATGTACACACATTGGTTAGGATCATGAAATTCCCAAAGGAATATCACTCCCCCAAAATGGGATTGTCCATTAATCGCTCATAAGAGCCATATAAGATACAACAAGATGCAAAGAGGCTCCAACATAAACACAAATACATGGTGTGCAACCCAACATGCATAGACTTGATTTCTCAAGCAAAACTATTAGGAAGCACAACATATACAAACACATGTTAGGAACAAAACTAACACATGCAAAGGGGCGAGTAACTTTCAATATAAATGAGTTGAGAACATGTTACCGCAAGGAGGAACATTGAATATATGATAGAAGCAAGATAACCAAAAGACTTGGCTTGAGATAATATAAATGATGAAGATCCCTTAATTCTTCATGATGTAGCCAAGTCTCCAATGCCCTCCAACAAGCACCTAATGATCAAGTTTTGGATTGTTGGTCCCCAACTAAGTTCGGTCCTAAGAGGTTAGTCACAATAGGCTTGGCAACCCAAATGGTTCTTTTCTTGACACCACTTTGGGCACCAACAAATTTGGCAAACACATTGCCACCCTCATCCTTACGAAGAGAATAAACATCATCAATGGTGATAGAGTTGGATGAGGTACCAATAGTGCAAAAGGAGGAGATGTGGCCCTTCTCACGGCATATGTAGCAAGTTCTTTTCTTCTCCTTCTCCTCACTAGATTTCTCCACAATAGGAGCATTGGCTTGATTCTTCTTGGGAAGTGGAATTTCTTCAACTTGAGGTTGAATATGAGTTTGAGCTTGAGGCCGCTTCCCTTTTTGCTTCTTCTTCAAAGGGCAAGATCTAACATGGTGCCCTTCAATTTTGCACTTGAAGCAAACAATCTTGGTCGGGTCTTTGACTTGTACTTGGCCCTTCTTCTTGTTGTTCATGTTGTTGTTGTTGGACTTGTTCTTGTTGTTGGATTTGAATCCAAGTCCACTCTTGTCATTGGAGGATTGTTGCACACTTAACATCGTGTCAAGTTTGCATTTCCCTTCATGACTCTTTACCAAGTCGGTCTTCAAGGAAGTGACTTGGGCCTTGAGCTCTTTGATTTCCTCTACATGGTTAGTAACAACACAAGTACTACAGGAAGTAGAACCTTCATTGTTAGAGCAACAAGGCAAGGAAGATAATTCATCACAAGATTTAGCAATACTATGAGTGGATGAATTACTAGGACTAGCACATGGCAATATAGCTTCTTGGGTAGTAGTGCTAGTATCCACATGAGGCTCACAAGGTGTTGCCTTTGATATGATAGCCTCATGAGCTAACTTTAGCCTATCATGGGAGGCTAGAAGATCCTCATGGGAGCTAGAAAGCTTTCCATGATTTTCTTCCAATTTCCCATAATTTCTAGTTAGCAATTCAAGTTGAGCCCTTAGCTCAACATTCTCCTTCAAGATAGATGCTTCACAAGAAGTAGAGTTAGTAGCACAAGCATCATCACAAGACATATTAAGAAGAGAGGGTAACATAGCATGCTCTTTTAAATAGGAAGCTTGAAGTTGCTCATGGGACTTGGTGAGGATAGAGTGTTCGCTCTCCAAGACCTTGTGGGCCTTGTCTAGATCATCTAGATCCTTAACAAGTTTATCATGACCAACACCAACTTTGGGATTTTCCTTTTTAAGCATTTTTACTTGAGCTTTAGCATGGTCTCTTTCCTTAGTGAGTTTAGAAACTATTTCATTTTGAGACACTTCAAGGGTTTCAAGTTGCTCTTCAAGAGAGGCTATGGTCTCTTGTTCTTCTTCAAGGTCATTCTTTAGAGATGCTACATCATTGGCATACTCTCGTTCAAGAGCACCCTTTTTATCAATGGTGTTCTCATGCACCCAAATAAGTTTTTGGCTCTCAATAGCGGTAGTCAAGATTTCAAAGAAGTGAGTGCTAGCAATTTTATCTTTGCAAATAACTTTGAATACGCTCTTACCTTTATCGCGTAGAGAGACTACCCAATCCTCTTCTTCATATTCATATTCATCCTCATCCTTATCCCCACGAGAAGTATGAGGTTCCATGGAAGGAGATACCGTGGAACCCTTGGCCATAAGGCACATATGAGAACCGTGAGATAAAGATGAGGAGTTACTTGAGGCTCCTTTGAAGATCTTGTCTTGACCAATAGAATCTTTGGTTTCCTCTACAATGTTAGCCACACAACAACTAGAGGAAATAGAGGCATTTTTATCATGGCCACACGACAAATCAAGCATATCATCATGAGATTTATTCAAGCAACTTACACATGATATGCAAGGACTATCAACACAAGCATGTAAATCATTTCTAGTGCTAGATGTGTTTAAGTCCGAAGATGAAGCATTGCAATGAGATAGAGATGAGGAATCATCAATAGTAAGCTCAATCTCAATATTGCAATTTTCATCACTACTCACCATATCATTACCTTGTGTCTTACCACACTTTGGTGAAGTGGATGAAGATGAGAACTCATCACGGCCGGAAGTGGAAGCAATACAATCATCCTTAATAATATTGGACACATCATATTTGTCTTGAAGCTTTGTCCATAATTCATGAGAGCTCCCAAAAGGCATGATTGACGAAGTAACTACATTGCTCACAACAATGGAAAACACATGAGAAGCAAGAGCATCGAGGCAAGAGTTTTTCTCCTCCTCAAGAGATAAATTTTGAGGATCCTTAGGAGAAGAAAAACCCATGCCAAGAAATCGCTCCATGTCCGGGGACATACCCCGTAAGATTTTAAGCACATAAATTTTCCATAGATCATAATTTGTGCCATCAAATATAAACAAGTTATTGTGCGCTAATCCCCTAACCGACATCTTTACTCTCAAGGTGGTGAAGCCTAAGAATGAGAGACCTTGCTCTAATACCAATTGAAAGGACACGGATGTCGCCTAGAGGGGGGTGAATAGGCGATTTAAAACTTTTACGATATGGGCTTAACAAATGCGGAATAAAACTAGCGTTTACTTTGTCAAGCCCAAAGCCTATATACTATTGTTCACCTATGTGCACCAACAACTTATTCTAAGCAATGGTTCACCTATGTGCACCAACAACTTATGCTAAGCAATACAAGCAAGTATGTGATAGCAAGATATATATAACTTCAAGCACGATGGCTATCACAAGGTAAAGTGCATAAGTAAAGAGCTCGGGTATAGAGATAACCGAGGCACGCGGGAGACGATGATTTATCCCGGAGTTCACACTCTTGCGAGTGCTAATCTCCGGTGGAGAGGTGCGGTTGCTTAGTGCTCCCGAACGCCACAAGAGGCTCACCTTGAGGTGTGGTTGCTCGATGCACACCAACGCCACAAAGGCCTCACCCCAAGATGCGGTACTCACACCACACACCGAACGCCACGAAGGCGCCTCACCTAGATCTCAGGTGACCCTCGCCACAAAGGCCTAGGTCACGGTTCCACTAAGGAATTTCCTTCGAGGCGGAAACCGGGCCTTACACAAAGATTGGGGCACACATCCACAACTTAATTGGAGGCTCCCAACAAATCGCCACAAAGGCCTAGAATCCGTCTAGGGTTCCAAGAACCCAAGAGTAACAACTTTCTTGCTTTCACCTCCACGAATCACCGTGGAGAACTCAAACCGATGCACCAAATGCAATGGCAAGAACACCACAAAGATGCTCAAGTCCTTCTCTCTCAAATTCCAACAAAGCTACAAAAGCTATTGGGGGAATAAGAGAGGAAGAACAAAGGAATTCACAAAGAACACCAAGATCAAGATCTAGAGAGTTCCACTCACAAAGAGATGGATTTGATTGGTAGAAAAGTAGATCTAGATCTCCTCTCTCTTTTCCCTCAAATGGGGGCAAGAATCATGGAGGGATTGAGAGATAGTGCAAGCTTCTCTAGTTCAATAATGGAGGAGAGAGAGAGTGAGAGAAGCAACAGCCCAAGGAGGAAGAAGGGGGGTATTTATACCCCCCAAGAAAATCGAGCATTTGGGCAAAACCAGGGCCGGATATTCCGGCCCAAGTTGGGGCCGGATAATCCGCCCCCCGGATAATCCGGCCTCAGGGACAAAACCTGGTAAAAATCCGGCCAAATGTCCGGCTCCTATCCAGAGCTGCTTTTCTTCAGGTCCTTAGCCGATTTCGAGGGGGCCGGATATTTTGGAAATATCCGGCCCGGATATTTTGGAAATATCCGGCCCGGAAAATCCGGCCTAGCAAACTGCAAAAACACCAAAACTAAAACGGGCATAATTTTAGCATCCGGACTCCGATTTTGATGATCTTGGGCTTGTTTTGAAGCTAGGAACAAGCTCTACAAGATCATGCAGGAAACCATCATAGTTCAACAAGGGAGGATAGAAACAAATGACGAAAGGTTTGACCTCTCTAAAAAAGACATACCGGTAAAACCTCCAATCTCGAAAATGCAACAAGTTGCCCGTGCAAAAACCATTCTTGATGAACTAGAGCTTGTCATGAGAATAAGCACAAGCTCTAAATCATCACATGGATAAGATCCAAATAATAACCAAGAAAGATGATGAACTAAACTCGAAAACGCAACAAGTGATCTATGCAAAATCCGTTTTCGATGAACTAGAGCTTGTCATGAGAATAAGCACAAGCTCTAAAACATCACATGGATAAGGTCCAAATAACAACCAAGAAAGACGATGCAAGGATGCAAAGGTTTGAGCTCTCTCCGAACGATACGATCGAGTTACTCACTCGAGAGCCCTCTTGATAGTACGGCAACTAAACTATAAACCGGTCTCCAACTACACTATGAGACCGGTGAGAAAGAAACCCTATCAAGAGCAAACCTTATACTTGCGCATTCCACTTGAGCTTGATGACGACGATCTTGACCTCAACAAGATGGAACGCCTTTCTTGCTTGTGCTTGCTTGACGAAGTCTTGTGGATTGCTCCTCCATAATCCACCATGGGAGAGCTTCTTCTTCGGCGCATCTTCACATAACCATGACCACCATGTGGATTGCTCCCCCATAATCCACCATGGGAGAGCTTCTTCTTCGGCGCATCTTCACATATCCATGATCACCATATGGATGGCAAGACTCAAGCAAAGGATCTCTTCGAGATGGCTCATCTTGAACTTGCACTTCATTTCTCCATGGCAAGCTTCAAGCTTATGAACTCTTCGAGTTGGCTCATCTTGAACTTGCACTTCATTCTTCATTCTTCATCATATTGATGTCTTGAAGTAACTTGAGGGCACACAAATTGAGAAGCATTTTTAAGGTTTAAAGGTAGCACATGAGAATTTACTTGGAATGGTTTGAAATGCCATGCTTAGATATTTATGGTGGACACTCTGGAATAACTTGGTCTTCATGTGTTCGGAAGCACAAGCAGCGTTCCCTCTCAGTACAAGTGAAGGCTAGCAATAGACTGGGAAGCGACAATCAAGAGAGCAGTAACTGTCATAATCATGCTTGCGACAAAAATAAATTAACGGAGGCATAAAAGTGATACAAGAACTCTGAGGTTAAGTAAATCATCGAGGCTTAATTGACATTTTATTCAGTCATATGCATGCGTGAGCATGTGCCAAGTTGATTCAAGAGAATTATTCAGAGGAGGATACCACAATGTCATACCTATCTATGAATAAAGCAATGCAAGCAAATATTTATGACATGCTACTCATATTAATAAATTGGAGCTAATCATGAGAGAACATGAACTACTAGACTTTCTTAAATGACATATACCTCACATGAACCAACTAAGAATACTCACATGGATGAGTATATGTACAAAAATGAAAACAAATAGAGTTCATACCAGCCTCTCACCACAATCGGATCGTCGTATATCGTCATTATTGCCTTTTCACTTGTGTAGCTTGAATAATATGGAATGAAAACCACGCTCCAGCCACCGAAGACCATTGAACTCATAATGAACTTTACAAAACCAAAGAAGAACAGCAAATATTTTTGGTGTTTTCGAATTTGAAAGCAAGAACAAAAGGAAACAAGCAAACAAAGCAAAATCTTTTTGGATTTTCTTATAGCAAACCAACGATAGCAAATAAAGCAAGATAAAAGCAAGAAACTAAAGTAAACAAATGGTGAAGAGAAACAACATAAATATTTTTGTTCTTTTTGTGTTTTAGGAAAGAAACAAAGCAAGAACAAGAAAATGAAGACTAAAAGAAACACAGAAAAGCAAGATGGCAGAAATCTGCCAAAACTTGACAGCGATACGATAATCGATTTTTAAGAAAATCTTACGCTGCTCAGCTCGAAAAGTGTTCAACTAATGAAAGTTAGATAACAACCTGGGGAACATGCACAAAAATTGGCAGCTCAAAATAACGTTCTGGCTGTGCGCACGAATTTTTTAGTAACAGTCCAGAATCTGTTTTCAGGCAGCACTTCCCCAAATATCATCTTCCTCTCATTAGAAAACCACTCAAAGAAACTAAACAAGTATGTACAAGTATCCAGCAACCATAATATGCAAAGATTGAGTGATGCCGGTATACCTCCCCTCAAGCTTAGGCTTTTGGCCTAAGTGGAGATCAATCCCATGGTGTCCATGAAGTAGCACCTCCGTAGTACGACGAAGATGGATCATATTCCGGGTATGTCTTTGGAAGAAGCACCCGGATACGTGACGGTGTAGTCGTAGGATGGCTCGGCGTCCTCGGAGTCATGCTGCTGGTGGAAGCCTTGTATCTTCAATTGCTCATCCACCTCCTCCTTAGTGCGCGACCATGGTTTCCTGTCAATACTGAACAAATCTGGCTGCGGCAAAAGAATTTCCCTCTCTTCCCCGTCAGCAAACAATATTCTATAGACAATATTATCTAAACTAGAGTCGGTTGTAACAAATTAATGACTCTTCATAGCAGCAATATTGAGCCTCATAGGAGTTATTTTTACATCAGTAGGGTCAAGAGGAAGCTCTAAATATGCTAAAACGCGCGAAGCAATAATTCCTCCAAATATAGGCTCCTTGTTAGACAAGCGGCGATCAACAAGAGCACCAAGATGATAAGGCGTGTCCCCAGTGAGTCCAGCAATTAAGAAACCAAGGTGATAGCTAGATATGTTACTAGTGTTCTCCCTACCAAGAATGCTAGTACCTATGTAATAAGCAAAATACTTAATAGCGGGGAGTTGAATGTTTCTTATCTTGCCACGCTGAATGGTGCGACAATCATCATTGGTGATCCCTCGATAGAGCTCCAGCAATTCCTTGGGGTTATCCTCGATCTTCCTTGTTGTACCAACAGGGGCAATACCCAATGCAGCACAAAAATTTTACAACTTCATAGTAATAGGTTTACCATAGATCTTAAATTCTACAGTCGGGCGAAAGTGCTTATTGTTGAACTTGAAGCTCTCTACAAAGATTTTAGTGAGCGTGTAGTATTGCTCACTCTCATCTCCCACATAGGTGGTTAAGCCTGCCTTACCGACGAGGGTCAAGAAATCATCCAACAACCCTGCATTACTCAAAAAGTCATAACATGGGAAGGATGCGGCATTAGGGACTCCATTGTCCTCTTCGGGTGCGAAGCTTGGTGCGATGAGGTCCTCATTATAGGATTGCCTGAATCGGGTGGATGACCTCGAGGGCCTCCCCGTGCTTGTTGTCTCTCTTTCAAACACTTCTCCAAAGTTACAATTATCCATCTTCCTTTTCTGAAATTTTTCAACAAACATTATAAAATTTGATTTGGTGACATATAATTGAGGGAAACTACCATAGGAACTTGCTAGAGTACTAATCATGCATCAAAACTAGTTTCTACCACTTATAAAAAGCATGCAAGCTCACTAAACATGTTACCTACAGCAGCAAAATATTCAAGATATACTCCACCAAACAAAATTCTACTTGGATAATCGGAGAGTCACATACCGAAGAGCAAATGTGCCAAATTTCAGACAAAAATCTGGGCTGAGCAAAGAGATCGAGAAATCTGGAGCTCTTGAGCAAAAACGCGAGTGAGAGGAACCTGGTGCGAGTTTTTTCGGGAGAGAGAAGAGAGTGGGAGGAAGAGATGATGAAGTGGGGCAAGGAGGGGCCCACACGCCGAGGATGGCGCGCCCCCTTGCTGGCCGCGCCGGCCTGTGGGGTGCCACTCGGGGTGCCCCACTGGTCATCCCAGGTGTTCCCGAGTGCCTCGTCGAAAAATAGGACCAATGGTATAATTTTTGTGAATTTTTGAAAACTTTGAAAAATGCACATTTCTGGGTGTCAAAATTATTATTACTGGGCAGGAATTTTTTTGAAATCTCTAATTAACTAAAGAATTTTGCAAAACAAAAGTGCTACAGCAAGTAGATCAAGTGGAGGGAGATAGAGATGTTGTTTAGTTCCTCCATGCATATAAAATGAATTTGTTAACAAGGTTGATCAAGTCTTGCCACCAAATAAATTTTACATAGCATAAGAAGAATTAAACCTCAAATCAATCATGTTACCTTGTATTGTATTGATATGGATCCAATCACAAGAGTTTGATATTCTTCTTTAGGCTCATATATTGGACAATCAATAGTTCCCACTTTGATAGTTCTCACATTAGAAATTGTATTAACTCCACATGCTTTCTCAATCCTCTTGGGAAAATAGACGGTATGCTCCTTGTCATCGACATTGAAAGTAACTTTTCCTTTATTGCAATCAATAACAGCCCATGCGGTGTTAAGAAAAGGTCTCCCAAGAATAATAGACATATTATCATCTTCAGGCATTTCCAACACAACAAAATCAGTTAATATCAAGCAGTTATTAGTAACTTGAACAGGAACATCCTCACATATACCAACAGGAATAGCAGTAGATTTATCAGCCATTTGCAAAGATATATCATTCGGTATCAACTTATCTAAATAAAGTCTCTTATAAAGAGAGAAAGGCATAACACTAACACCCGCTCCCAAATCACATAGAGCAGTTCTAACATAATTATTCTTAATAGAACAAGGAATAGTCGGTATACACGGGTCGCCAAGCTTCTTTGGAACCTTACCATTAAAAGAGTAATTAGCAAGCATAGTGGAAATCTCCTCATTAGGAATTTTCCTTTTGTTAGACACAATATCTTTCATATACTTAGAATAAGGAGGCAATTTAATAGCATCGAGTCAAAGGTATTTGCGGGAATAAAGGTTTCATCCAATCACAAAATTTATTATAGTGTTCTTCTTCCTTTGATTTTAGTTTCTTAGCGAGGAAAAGGCATTTGCTTTTGAACCCAAGGTTCCCTTTCACTACCATGTTTCTTAGCAATAAAATATTCTTTAGTATACTTTTTATTTTTAGCATGCTTTTCGGGTTCTTCTTCAACCTCTTCTTTATCGAAGCATCATTCTTAGCATCATCTTTATCATGTTCATTACCACTTTCGGTTTCAGCATCGAAATAGAAATACTATTAGGATCATTAACGGGCTCGGAGGATTCTACAACAGTTTTATGTTTCTTTTTCTTTTTCTTAGATGGAGCACTAGTTTCAGTTCGTTGAGAATCTTGTTCAACTCTTTTGGGATGCCCTTCAGGATATAGAGGATCCTGGGTAGAAACACCGCCTCTAATTGTTACTTTATAAGCATGTTTTTCTTTAGAATTATCTTTTAACAAGTCATTTTGCACTTTAGTGAGTTGATCAATTTGAGTTTGAACCATTTGAAAATGTTTAACAAGCATCTTAACATCATTGGAGGTTCTCTCCACAATACCATGCAATTCACCAATAGCTCGAGAATTTTCCATTAAATGATTCTCTACTCTCATATTAAAATTACTTTGCTTAACAATATAATTATCAAACTCATCTAAGCATTGAGCAGGAGGTTTTGAATATGGAATATCTTCTCTAGTAAAGCGTTCAAGAGAGTGTACCTCAATCATGGATGAAGGGGGAGTGATCTTACATGAATCTTCTATGGGAGGTAAATTCTTCACGTCTTCGGATTTAATACCCTTCTCTTTAAGAGATTTCTTGGCTTCCCTCATATTTTCATCATTTAATTTAATCATACCCCTCTTCTTCAATATTGGTGTCGGGGTTGGTTCAGGTGTAGACCAATCATCATGATTTCGGCCTATTCTCGCCAATAATTCTTCAGCGTCGTACGGAGTTCTTTTCCTGAAAACACAACCAGCACAACTATCCAGGTATGCCCTAGACTCAATGGTTAGTCCACTATAAAATATATCAAGTAAATCATACTTTTCCAAATCATGGTCGAGCCGAGCTCTAATAAGAGAGCAAAATCTAGCCCAAGCCTCGGGCAATTTCTCTCCATCTTCCCGATCAAAATTATAAATTCTCTCGCAAAGCAATATGTTGAGCACTAGCGAGGAAAGTATTTCCGGAAGAAAACATCAAGCAATTCTTTTGGACTATTAATAGAATCAGGTGGCAAACTATTGTACCAAGTTTTAGCATCATCCTTTAATGAGAAAGGGAAAATTTTAGCAACGAAATAAGTACGCTTCTTAACATCATCAGAAAACAAGCTACTAAGAGTAGATAGCTCAATCATGTGTTCTACAGCACTCTCTTTTTCAGTACCACAAAAAGGAGTTTTCTCCACAATAGATATATGAGACAAATCAAGAGAAAAATCGTAATCTTTATCCTTAATGTTTATAGGAGATGTGGCAAATTTAGGATCAGGAGACAGTTTATATCTAACAGTATGTTGTGCAAGCAACTTTTTAATTTTTATTGCATCAGTAGTAGCATTGCATTTATCAATAAAATCATCATAAAGTTCTACATAATCCTCATCAAGATTATCACTAGAGTATTCAACAGACTCAGGTGAATTAACGAGTGTAGCAGCATTTCCATTAGGAGTTTCAGCATTTTCAATTTGTCTAGACCTAGCAATTGTAGCATCTAGAAAAGATCCCAATGAACCACTATCATCAAGCACAGTAGAAGCATCATCAATATTATAAGAATTTTCAGATCTAGCAGAAGTACCGGCATGTGAAGCATGTGGTGGTGAAACAAGTTTATCAATCACAGATGGTGAATCAAGAGCAGCAGAGGTACTCAGAGTTGTACCTTTTCTTGTAGTGGATGATAATATGGCGAATTTAGGATCGCGAGGTTTACCCATGATGGAGAATTTGCAGCGAACAATATCAATCCAAGTGAACTTCCAAATAAAGCTATGCTCCCCGGCAACGGCGCCAGAAAATAGTCTTGATAACCCACAAGTATAGGGGATCGCAACAGTCTTCGAGGGAAGTAAAACCCAAATTTATTGATTCAACACAAGGGGAGACAAAGAATACTTGAAAGCCTTAACAGCGGAGTTGTCAATTCAGCTGCACACTGGAAACGAGACTTGCTCGCAAGAGTTTATCGATAGTAACAGTTTTATAGCGATAGCGGTAGTGAAATAACGACGACAGAGTAACAAAGACAGCAGTAGTGATTATAGTAAACGGCAGGATTAAAATACCGTAGGCATAGGGATGGATGTCGGGCGTTGCATGGATGAGAGAAACTCATGTAACAATCAAAGCGGGGCATTTGCGAGATAATAATAAAACGGTATCCAAGTACTAATCAATCAATAGGCATGTGTTCCATATTTAGTCGTACGTGCTCGCAATGAGAAACTTGCACAACATCTTTTGTCCTACCAGCCGGTGGCAGCCAGGGCCTCTAGGGAATCTACTTGGAAATTAAGGCACTCCTTTTAATAGAGCACCGGAGCAAAGCATTAACACTCTGTGAACACATGTGATCCTCATACCACCGCCATCCCCTTCGGTTGTCCCAATTTCTGTCACTTTGGGGCCTCGGGTTCCGGACAGCAATACGTGTATATAACTTGCAGGTAAGATCATAAAGCAATGAATATCATAATGAATTGATAACATGTTCAGATCTGAGATCATGGCACTCGGGCCCTAGTGACAAGCATTAAGCATAACAAGTTGCAACAATATCATAAAAGTACCAATTACGGACACTAGGCACTATGCCCTAACAATCTTATGCTATTACATGACCAATCTCATCCAATCCCTACCATCCCCTTCAGCCTACAGCGGGGGAATTACTCACACATGGATGGGGGAAACATGGCTGGTCGATGGAGAGGCGTCGGTGGTGATGATGGCGATGATCTCCTCCAATTCCCCGTCCCGGTGGAGTGCCAGAACGGAGTTTCTGGTCCCGAGACGGAGTTTCGCGACGGTGGCGGCGTACTGGATGGTTTCTGGTGATTTCGACTTACTCCCGTGCGTTTTTAGGTCGAGGGCAATAAGTAGTCCGAAGGAGGGCGCCGGGGGCCAGCCGAGGCCGCCACACACTAGGGCCGCGCGCCCCCCTCCTGGGCCGCACCGGCCTAGTGTGTGGGGCCCTCGGGCTCCCACCTGGCTTGCCCTTCTGGCTCCGTCAATATTCTGGGAAAATAGGACCTTCCGCATAAATTCCGAGGATTTTCCTGAAAGTTGGATTTCTGCACAAAAACGAGACACCAGAGCAATTCTGCTGAAAACAGCGTTAGTCCGTGTTAGTTGCATCCAAAATACACAAATTAGAGGCAAAACAATAGCAAAAGTGTTCGGGAAAGTAGATACGTTTTGGACGTATCAACCTGCCACTTATCACGTTGAAGGATTGCCAACACTTCTTGCACATGTCCCAAGTATTCTTCATATGAGTGGCTGTATAGTAAGATATCATCAAAGAAAACCAAGGCAAACTTCCGCAATATTGGAGCTAAGGAAGCATTCATGGAAAATTGGAATATGGCCGGAGCACCAGTGAGACCAAACACCATGACCTTGAACTCGTAGTGTCCATTGTGAGTTTGGAATGCAGTTTTATACTCTTCTCCCGGTGCCAAACGGATCTAGTGATACCCAGCCCGTAAGTCCAGTTTCGAGAACCATTTGGATCCAGCTAGCTCGTCAAGCAACTCATCAATTACTGGAAGAGGGTACTTACCTTTAACTGTAAGAGCATTCAAATGTCGGTAATCAACTACCAATCTCCACGTATTGTCACTTTTCTTTACTAGGATAACTGGGGATGCAAAAGCACTATTGCTATGTGTAATTACTCCCTGTTTCAGCAGCTCCTGTATTTGTTTCTCCAATTCAGATTTCAATGCTGGAGCAACTATGTAAGGCCTCATAGATACTGGTCTAGCTCCAGGAACCAGAGGAATGTGGTGATCATATTGCCTGCTAGGTGGTAGCCCTGTAGGAGTATCAAAGACTGAAGAAAACTTGTCCAGGAGTTCTTGTACTCCTGGTTTATGTTGTTCTGCACCCAAGTCCTGAACATCCTGCACCACATGTAACTCGATGAGTGTATGGGAATTTTCCTCCGCTCCCTCTCTATGCAAAACTAGCAGTTGTCCTTCTTGGAATAGTGCCAACCAATGCTGAGACCAATGGGTGAGCATTGGACTATGCTTCGCTAACCAGTCATGTCCCACTATCCCATCATAACTTTTGAGTGGTAGTACCCTGAAGGAATCCACAAACTCATGACCACATGCTGACCAACCGAGCTAAGGAAAGTAATCCTTGGACTGTAATACCTCTCCCCCGGCTACTTGCACTCGAAGAGTTCTGCCCAGCTCTTGCTTCCCTGTAAGAAGGTGAGCCTTGCTCTGATCGATGAAACAAGCAGAACTGCCAGAATCGACTAGGAAGAGCATAGAGTGTCCTTGCACATTGACCCGAAGTTGCAAAGTTTTCTGTGACTGCTCACTGGAATCAGCTGCTGCTGCCGACAGACACATGAGGTGTTGGGATGCAGTGTCTGACTCATCCTCAGGCCCTTCGTCAGTAAGCTCCGTCTGCATACAGTTCATCATCTCTTGTACAATGTGTAATTGAACAGCTCTCTTACACACATGTTCCTTACCCCATTTTTCTCCACAAACAAAACACAATCCCTTGGCCCTACGTTAAGCTTTCAGATTGCTCCATTTGTCATCAGAATTACCCCTGGTTGATTCAAGTTGTTTCTTCTCTTCTACTGACTTCGACACCCACTTCGCTGGAGGTGGCGGTGGTAGCGGGTAAGTAAGAGATGAGTTCCTGCCAGTGCCTTGTCGAGGAGGTGCAGCTGCTGCAAAAGGGTTAGCTCCCTCTCCTAATTCCTCATACAATAGTGCCAAGGTAAAAGCGGTGTCAAGATCATCAGGCTGCTGTATAGCTACTAATACCCTGACTGCTGGCTTCAATCCATCCAGGAATCGAGTCATATTCCGAATGGATTCAGAGTGTGGCTCATATGCAGACAATTGGTCGACCAAATCTGAGAATCGCTGAACATAATCCTCTACGGTACTGGTTTGAGAGATGTGATAGAACCTTCGGAGCAGGATAGTGTGCTGGTTGCGCATGAAGCGAGCCATCACACCGCGCACTAGATCATCCCATCCAGCTTGAGGAGTATTCGTCAGGAATGATTCAAGCCAGGTGGCTACAGCTCCGGTGAACTGGGATGTCCCGTATGAGACCCAGAGGGTTTGCGGCGTGCTCCATCGCCTGTAATACTCTTCACAGCATCGCTGCCAGAGCTTTGGATTGGCTCCATCGAATTGAGGCAGCTCAATTCGAGGCGCGGAAGCATTGGCATCAGTAGTGGTAGAAGATTCTCCATAGTAATTCACTGAGTTGGAAAAATATGGGGACGGATTTGGGGGTGGATTGTTACCTCCTCCCGGAGGAGGCGCGGTGGCCATCCCCCGGTTGTTTGTTGCGACGCAGTGCCCAGGAGGGCCGACAACACCCATTCCCGGCATCCGAGGGTTGGACCCCGGGTTTCCCTCCACAGTGGTTGGTCGGGAAGCCTGGAGGGCGCGGCCAACAGTAGCGACCAGTTGCGAGATCTCTGCGCTGAGCCCGGCCTTGATGGTGGCCAAGTCGGCGCCCAGGGCCTCTTGTGCCGCCGCGAGTTCGGCGCCCATGGAGGCCTGTACGGTTGCGATGGAGGCGTTGACGTTGGCGAACTGCTTGGTAGTGTCCTCGACGAAGGCCCTGACGGTGTCGAAGGACTCCTTCTTGTAGTCGAGGAAGCGGTTCTCGTAGGCCTCCCGCGTCTCCGCCGTGAGGATCTCGTAGATCGCCCTGGCCTCCGGCGAGAGCTTATCCATGGCCTCCGCACGGCGTCGGCCGGCGAAACGGGTGAGGTGGTGGTGGTTGGGGATTTCCAAGGCGGTGGATCTGCGGGCTCTGATACCAGATGTAAGATTCCTACGGATTCATGGAGAAATACGAGCAGATCTCAGAGAGAACATGAATTAGGGTTCATAGCTCTCCTCCCAACCTCCCCCGAGCTAGTTCATATCACCACGGCACTGCCGTCCATCCATCCAAATCCTAGCCAAGTTTCCCGTAGGAGATGCGGTATCCTTATTACTAGCAACTATCCTATTACATGGGCTTACAGAGGCCCACCGGTAGTCCTTGAATTGGGCCGAGGTCTTGGTCTCTCCTTTGCTTCAGTGGTCACCGTCCAGTCCTTGTCCTCATTGGCAGGTGAAGGCAGGTCGTTGACACCAGGTGACTCAGGACAGTTCAAATGTTTGTGCAAGAAATAAGAATTTGGCAAAGTTTGCCCACCGTTTGTTGCTGCCCTTAAATCCAGAACACTACAAGGGGTGTTCGGTGCTTTTTTTTTCTTTTGCGGGGAGATGTTTAGTGCATCCACAGTTCCACACGACCAAAAAAGAACTCACTGACACGCAGCATCCAAATAAGATTTGGACACAAGGCAGTTCCATTTCTCATGGTAACGACCAAAGGAGGCTGATCTTTGTACTGTCTCCCAGTACGGCACCACAAGACACCAGACGCCTCAAAGCTATGAACCAGAAAAATATTACTCCTACTCTACCAACGCTGAGGTGGCCTGCTACTCTATAAACATCATGGCTATCAACTATTCACTTGACTTTATACCATACACGATTCTACGATGTATAACTGCTGCAGAAGCTATGATATTGAACCTCATATGCAGCAACTAGATTGCTATACTATTTGCCTCCAGAAATCATTTCATGGCAAAGTTATTAGCAGCCATATGTCCAATCTCTGCTGGCTGGAGCCGCTTCATGTAATATTTTGATCCCCGCGAGAGATTGATCCGTTTTCTCCTCTCCGCTGGGAGGGATTCCATTGAGCATTCCTTGAAGCCACGCCGGACAAACCTGTGGAAATTTAAATGTAAACATGAGAAACAACAGGTATTAATTTCAACTAGATGGAGGTCTAGTATCGTCTTTATGACATGAATATTTACACAACAAGAAAAAGAATGCGCTCTAAAGCCGTGAGCAGATATATCATGTTTTAGTGATGAATCAAGAAAGATAGTGAGGCTGACTCTTAATTCATCTCCAAACTATACTGAAACTCTGAAAGGAAACGTACAGTATTCCATGATTGACCACAGTTCTACTAACAATGATAATTATTCAGTACCATGTTATAGATCATTAAAATGTCTAGACAGAAATAGCACTTTGACCAAAACTAGAACACAAGTACATACCAATCTGCTGTCCTCGTGGTAAGCAAGAATATTTTCTCGAGACCAAGGTATAATGCCTTCTTCTCAACATAATCTGCAGGACCAAAAACACCATGATAAGTATTTGATGAGCAGAAATTCACTGCGGTGCGTGTGCTACAGAAAGATGAACTTGAAGATGACAACATAGAAGTGAAAACTCAATTGTGGTTATTTTTTTAGGTTGGCTGGTTTAAACACAAAATCGGGAAACATTTTCCTGGAAAAACTGAGGTAGCTCTCAGTTGAGCAAAATCCCTTCCAAACATCAAATTATCGGTTCATTTTTTGTTGGTAGACTTGATTCCAAAAGTATACATCAAAATGGCAATAAGACAAAGCTCAATAAACAGTGTGTCAATGCTCTGGAGGTAGCATACAAAACAGGCTTCAAGCTTTTTACTACTGTAATTTCATAGAACTTTGTGTTTTATTGGGGTCAAGTCCTGAAACCTGGTTGATACTAGGAAACTAACCTGTTTTACATTCCCCAGCTGGCATTTTCTTTTTCAGCCGCCCTTGTTTATTCAAGATTAAGTGTTTGCAGCATATAAAACAAACATTCACATACACTCTCTGACAAATAATTGAAACTAGAGGTTTGTGTAGCCTTTACTAGCTAAACTCATTGGGGAATGATCTCAGTAAACAAGGTGGGAATTACCAGGTTAACAGTATTTTCCAAACCCTAGTTGTATGGTTGTATCAACATTATCTGTATTAAACTGATAGAGGAACTGATGTGAATTTTAAAACCTATGGAACAATGCTAATTTGCAATAATCTTACCAAGTAACTTGTCTCCTTGACCTTGTCCTCGACATTCTTCAGATACAGCTATAGCAGCAACTTCCCCAGATTTATCCTCAAAAAAGGGGAATAGAGCAGCACATGCAATGATTGAACAGTCTCTTTCCACAACAATAAAAGACTTCAATGCTTCCAAAAGCTGTTGAAAGAAAAAGAAAAATGCTTTGTTCAGTTGACTTAAGAGGGAACTGTAAACTGGGGCTAATGGCTTAGTATCCCCACTGCTCGAAGTTCATAAGATAATAAATGACCTCTTTGTCTGTTCGCCGCACTAGGACACCAGATTCTTCTAGGGGGTGAATGATTTTTCTAATACCAGAAAAATCTTCCTCTCTAGCAGTTCTTGTTCCTTCATACATATCTCTGTGGAATGAGTGGAAACATATTATTTCACTGCACTTTGCTCCTATAAGATATATGCATTATATATGTCCTAATCCAGATCATATGCACACAACACCAACCGCACAAACGCACAGATTTAGATTGTGCCGTACATTATCCGGAGTGGCATTGATGAAATGCATGCATTTTAAGCAATTACAGGAACAGCTTCTTGTGAAGTGGGGAAAATACATGAATCAATAGCTCAATAGGCATACAGGTGCAAAGTAAGTATGCAATTATGGGCTTAGATATCACGACTAGTGTTCTGTAGCAGGTAGAAATCGACAGAAGTTTCACTATACCTAGCTATCAATGTTCCTGCACCATCTCTTGTGAATAGTTCTAACAATAATGATCCTCCAACCGTGCCATCTATGATATGAACTCTCTGGACACCACCCTGTGAAGAAGAGGAAATTCAAATCAGGAAAAATGAACATCACCAATGAATCAATGATACGAAAGAAATATGTACTGACGCACGTCATATACTATTGCCTCATGAAAACAGAATATTCAATGAATCATAGTAGATATCATTCTCGAAACGATATTACAGATACAAGTTCCACTCAGATCAATAAGCAGAATATATACAATCAAGAAAAGAAAAGGTGTATTTCAGCAGGATACTTGTCTAACATTATAACATGTATATGACATAATGGTGCACATTGATGAATGTAGTGACAATGCATGTAGCAACATGTACTCATATACCATAATCAGTTTGAAAAATAAGAGCATCCCAAGACATGACTCGAGCAAGAAGCCCAAAACTTACATGGCATACATATGCTGCTGCAGCCAACTCTGAAAGGTAACCATTTGATCTGCTCAGCCGCTCCTCCCCTCCAATAGCAAACCCTTGCTCACCAGACAGACCATTTCCATTGTTAAAACCTACACCATTGCGGAAGGATGCAGTGTAATCACCGATGAAGTCCCTCCCGTTCCATACTTGTTCTTTCTCCTCTTTAATAGGAAAGTTAATGGCATAACTTATATCCTCCTCGCCCACAACCTTGACATAATTTGCAGCAGTCTCACTCTGCTTAGCGCGTGTTCTGATGAGCATATCTGCTTCCTCGATAGACATGAAACGATTGACTCGGCCATGCTCATCATATATTTGGCCATCGACAACGCAGATAAGCTTGTCTGCCTCAATAGCTAGAGCACATGCCGTTGCAACTTCATAAGTGCTGAAAGTTAGCAAAAGTAATCGCAATATTAGCACGTATTAAAGATAAAAATGATGTATCTGTCATCCTCAAATATGCTTAAATGAATTATATGAACTATTTGATAGTGAATCTTAGAAGTTTAACCATGAATCAGATGAAAAGAACTACAAAGTAGATGGATTAGAAATCGTACTTGCAATTTAACACCTCTCCTGCACTGGAGTATCCCATATTGCTCACAACAACTATGCTATCTCTATCAAGTCTTTCTTTTATCCGTGAAACGTCGATTTTCTTAACTTCACCGGTGAATCCATAGTCAATGCCACCAACAACTCCTCTTCTCTGCCACAAGAAGAGAGGCATTTGAATTCACCATTTCAGAACTAATATACAAACCAATATAAATTCAAACATGATTATCTTAAGAAAAGTGAAAGAAAACAGATGACAGACAGAGGTCCAAATTGTTAATTTAAGTACAGCTAAGTAGTTCAAAATTACAAAATTTGAAACCCATATAAGCACATAATATTAATACCTCCCAAAGGATTCAATTGGTTATTTAATTATGTTAGATCTCCCTAATGTACTATTTATGTGTGCATTGGCATATTAACCCCTTTCAACTGCATCTATAATCGGAGAGTCGAACTTATTAGGCTTTTGTTTGGGAAAATCAGTTAACCTTTGATGCTTTACAGTCCTAGTACCTATGGATATGGTGCCCTAGGCCAAAAACAAGTTAAGAGTATGCCCATACTGTTATAGTAAAGTTTATACAGTTCTAGCTTCCGATGTTGATCTTCCAAATAACTACAGATGGCTCCACCCTTCAACATGTTTTCCCATATCTCTGCTCTCACTACTCTTAGTGATGTAATTTGCATCTAGTAATGAGACGAAAATGTGATATGCTGCAATAAAACCAATACAGTTAAGTACATGATATACACCTTAGCACCAAGGAAGTTTCCACTTGCAACATTGTCCGAGATTTCATGCCAACGACCATTAACACCATGTCGACGAAGATCTAACATTGGGGGACCAGGAGACAGTTTTGCTTCTATAGTAAGACGTATTCTGCCAGCTGCCTCCATTGCAGCATCTAATGAATCAGAATCTGTAATACGGTAACGACCACCATAACTGGGCTTCTTTCCTGAGAGAAAATCATAAAATGAGCTCCTTCACCAACATGCACACATGTAGTACAATCACCAATACTATTTAAAGGAAAGTCATCAAAGCATCAACCACAGCAGCACTGATTATGTCACAGTTTTCACTTACAGTGCTTCACTAGTCACCAACACTACAAGAAGCAAGAAATGGCTAACTTTAATATTAATCTCCATTTCCAAAATTGTGAGCTCGACAAACTATGACTAGAATGCACCATGGATACTTGTACCAATGAAAATGAATGCATCCAGCTCTCCAGCCATGCTATGCATATACAAAACCAGAATTAAGAATCTTGTTTTAGGTAATCTTTATCCAGAGCTCAGTATATCCCAAATAACACTTCCTCTACTTTCATTAGATGCTACTGTACAAATTACCAAATATCGAATATGGCATATGTGAAGCAAAATAATAACCAAAGATTGGGTAAAACATTTAGATGATCTTGCGAGTTTTCTGGGATGGGGAGAAATTTACTTCTGACTGATGCGCTTTGTTATGTTAGCGGTAAGCAAACACAGATAACTCTAATAGAGTAGACGCTAAAAATGCAAAAAAAAAACACAGCTGTTCAAAGCATATAAAAAAGTTAAAAGCGCAAAATCTTCAGCTAACCTCTCTCAGCCAAGAGCTTATCAATCTGAACATGTGTTCCAGGAACAAGCACAAATTTGATCCCAAGACCATGTAGAAGCGATATATCCTGCATGTTTAAGTAGACTGTGAATTCATGGAACTACACAAAGTATAAAACTAATTACATTTACAAAAAAAATCAAAAAAACTACTCCCATTAAATTATCGCATAATTACACCTTCAGTGACCTGCTGTTCCACTCAACGGACACTGACCCAAGCCCATCTAAAAGGAACTAACGGTACACTTTCCATTATGGGAAGTTGCAAGCTGTCACACGGGCCATGTAATACCTCATTACCCTACAAGTGTGGCTCTGAGGGGGCTCAACACCGTATTCTACTGCACCCTGCCTTCACCAAGTCAGCCAGCAGGTCATCTGTGGCGAATAAATTTCCACGTGCCACATACAGGTGAACTTGTTCGGTAAGTGTCAAACAGGAATTTGTTAGAATTTCACTTTTCTGATAGGAATGTCTAATTAAGTAGTTCTGTACATCTTCAAACTGTAGTCTGGTTGAAATATGTAGCAGACTTGCATGAAGACATGACAACTGAAGTGATATAGTACAAAATATAGAGTAAAAAAACACCATTACACAACTTTAGCAACTTGATTGTTTATATGGCAAGCCTAAATAAGATAACCGATTGAAATTAAGGAAGAATATGAGTATGGGGCATTGCGAAGCATCAGAGAACAGACTGGATTAGAAACGAATTTGAGGGAAAGAAAGAAATCAAAGATCATACAACACACGTGAAGCCAGACTGTATACCACATGCAAGGGAAGTGCCAGAGTTGTTAGCACATCTGTTGTCTGACTCTGTTCCGGCCACCCAATGATCATTTAACAATTACAGAATAAATTAGTCGTGAAAAGTTCAACCTTTAACTATTGGTAGCCATCAGCCTGGAGAATATACAAGACTCAGCCAACCCAACTTCATAAACACTTGCAAAAAACAAGTCTAAACGAATACAACCCAGTGGATGAAGAAAAATATAACTCAGTGGGTGAACAAAATATGACTTAGTGATGTTGCGCATTCAGTTAACTAGACTAAACAACTTGTTCCAAACAGACACCCACAAACTGGACAAAAACAACTCAAGTATGTAAAGTGTCCTAATACGAAGGAAAAACTCCTCCACGAAAGACAAAAAATGGTAATCTTTTAGAAAACACATAAACAAACATTTGCATCTCATCTCATTAGGGCGGAATAGCAAACTGTAAGTGCAAGAGTTTGGACAACATTGTATCCTACCACACACCCAGCAAGAGCAGGACACTCAGTGAGAGTATAATCCCCAAAAACGAAAAATGATGATGGCAACAAGAAGAATTGTAATATTTCCTTTGTCAACAACACCTTGGGAAAATCTTAACTATTTCTAAGATCTTATTTCAGCAAGAAGAGCAGGTCAAGCTATCGAAGATTTTGTTAACAACAATATTCTACAAAAGTGTTTGGGTGACAAAGGACTGGTAGCCGATAGGAGCAACGAAAAGAAACATGGAGCACACGTGCGGCTGCTAATTTATTCATCTTCTCCAAGAAATCACTGAGCGAGTCAGCGCTGGTTTGAATTTTGCTCGGACAAGCCTAACCTCTACGATAGCAACCAGCAGTTGGTAGCTTGTTTCTCTGTCGGTGCTGCTCTCATCTTGGTAGCATCATTATAACAAGTGTCGTATCCAACTCAAACAATACCATAACAAAGTGAAGGCCATCAAAATGGTCTCAAATTCAGTCACTTTTTAGGAAATGGTGTCAAATTCAATGTATTTATAGATATCCGGCAAATCATCCATGGACAACATTTTAAGATTTGGTTGATCTCCACTTGCTTGTAATTCCAAATTTTCCTCTTTTGGACATTGGACATGCCAAATGACTGCTTACCCTTTTATCTATAAGAATTACTACTGTCAAGTAAAATGACTCGATCCAGCTTATGAAGTGGATAAATCCAGTAAAATCGCAGGGCAATGGAGAAAGCAAATTTGATGATAGGCACATAATTGACACTTGCAAAAACAATCCTAAGCGACAAACAAAAACTGATCCATCTCATAAAGTTTTGCTCTTTTGGCCATTGGACATGCCAAATGACTGCTTAACATTTTATTTGTAGGAGTTACTCTCTAGGTTTAGGGGCTGGCCCTATCATATTTCTGTCAAGTAAAATCACATGATCTAGCTTATGAAGTGGATAAATTATCCACTAAAATCGAAGGGCAATGGAGAAAGTATACTTTGTCAGGCAAAGAAAAACTGATCCATCTCATAAACTGGCTCTTCTCCCAAACTCGCAGGTTGAAATGGGGAACAAATCAGCGAAATGTCCTCTCTTCTTTAACAGAAGAACCAAAATAGTGAAAAAGACAAGAGCAGAATGGCTGTAAACACACACCACCTGAATGCGAATCGTCCATTTCCCTTTCACCCCCGAAAAAGGCAAACTGGGACCATTGGTGGGAGAGAGAGGCAGAGAGCGATGGATGGATACCTGCAGAATGCCGTCGAGATGGGAGCCGGCGACGACCTCCCCGGAGATGACGACGACGAAGGTGCTCCCCCGGTGGCCCCGGATGTAAGGCCAGGCCTCCCGGAACCAGCCGACGAACCTCCCCCCTTCCTCCGCCTCCCCGCCCTCCGAACCCCCATCGCCGAGCAGCCTCGCCCCTCCGCTGCACCGCACGGCGACGGAGCAGCGGCCCCGCAGCTCAGGAGCGCGCATCGCGAGCCTCCCGGGCCGCGGCCGCGCCGATCCGGCAGCAGCAGCAGCCGGCGCCTTGGAGGGCTCGCCGGCGAAGCGCGCGGCGGCGAGGGACGCCGCCGCCATGGGGCCGGACGGAAGTGAGATTCGGGATCCCTTGGCCGGCCGGTAGCTGACGGCGGTGGCTTTAGCTTGGCGTGGCGTTCTGGTCGTACGCGGCGAGAAGAGAGCGGAGAAGCGTGGAAGCGGCGAGCGATTTGGCGCGCAGCGACGGGGGGTTTGGGTTTGGGCTTGGCTGACTGGGGGAGGAGCGGCCGGGATATATACGTGAGGTGGTGCTGCGTAAAAATTGAAACTTTTTTCTGGCGTTGATTCTGGGTTCCTTTTCTCTTGGGTGAACGCGTGATCCCGATGGTCCGTGCAGGCGGCGGGCGGCGGCGTCTGGTGGTGGTGGGTCGGGGGCGGGGGCGGCGACGGCCATCCGCGCGCGGTAGGTGAAAGCCGAGAGTGTCCCAGTGGACGGCCTCTCCGCACGTGCAAGGGCCACCCACTATTTTATTTTTCGGCGACAAGGTTCAGTCGCTCGCGCTGCGACCTTCGTTTCGGTTTCGGATGTGGATTGTGGAGGAACAAGGTATGATCACTGCTGGTTGATGAATGGATGGTGGATGCCAAGTGATATGCATCCGGATGGCAATGGTACCCGTCGCCCCGGTGGGTACCCGCATCAAATGGATGAGCGTATGGTGGAAAAAAAAATGAATCTCTTAACGGTAAATTCTTTGACCCAGCAAGTCTAGCCGAGGCGGGTATGGAGATTGCAAACTTATACCCATCAACCCGCATAAGACGGGTGGAACCCACCTATCAGTAACTAGCTAAATGGAAACCCCTAACTAGACACATACACCCTGCGTCTCTACCCAACTCCCTAACCACATTTCTCCCACCCGGCTATGTGCCGCCTCTGTCCATCCCCACCCCGAGAGATCGAGACCCCTCGACCCCAAACCCTACTTGTTGCATGCTGCTCGATCTTATCCCAATCTCCCTCCACCCTGCCCCCCAGTGGCCGCCGCCACCGCCATGGAGGCCAAGCATGTAGAGGTCGTGGAGGGGAGCGACAGCGACGTAGCACTAACGCCACCGCCACATCTGGACAACCAACCTCCTCTCGAGATCCCGTCGAAGGGCAGGGGAAAGCTAGGCTTGGCTTCCTCCTCGGCGTGCTCCCCTCCCGGTCAAGCTGAAGAGGAGCGCATGGAGCAGGCGCAAGCCAGCGCGCCGTTTTGTCGTCAGTTGCTGCCAGAGCTGGCACCGGGAACGGTGGAAGAGGTCCCGTCTCCACACCGACGGTAGCTGACAAATTTGTGTGCTTTTCTTCACCTTCAAGGGTACCTGTCACGGGGCAGGTCTGGTGGAGTTTAGGACCCATCAGCGGGTATGGAGGCGGGTAGAGGTGGCAGGGAGAGGTGGCGGAGGCGGGTATGGTGGTCGCAAATCCGCCTCCATACCCGGTGGGTGCCACCAAGAGATATGCAATGTTGACAACGAAACTTGGCCATATGACTTTTTTTGTGGTCTCTCCCTAAAGGCCGAACCAGGCTGGGCTTCAGGCCGGGCAAAAAAAAGCACAAAGCTGAAAACTTAGGCCTCGCAAGGCCTAGCCCTACCGTCGAGCTGAGAAATCAGGTCCGAGCCTGGCCTGAAACATGTAAAATCCCAGCCCGGCCTGACTCTTTCCTAAATTGTGTATTTTTTTAAGATTACCGTGTTTCATCATTAGTCACAAAACATAGTACGAGTATAACATACACACGCGGAATCGATCAGAACGATCGAGAGCAAACACGTTTCCACAAATCTAAGCAGAAAACAACTCTAGTAGAAGAAAATTGTTGTGGAGTTCCTACAATTTTCTGCAACTGCCATCACCACCGCAACTGTCGCCGGAGACGAAGGAGAACCATCGCCTCGAAGGGGCTTTGTGAGTCGATGAAGAGGCATGTCGTAGGCGAGGCCTTTGTCGTTGTAGCGCGTCGGCCGGGGATCATCCCCATCCTCCTTGAATCCTAAAAATAGTGTCATCCATCTACATCGTTGAGGTCGAGCACCAAATCCGCCATCGTCGGGCCATCTACCCAGATCTTATTCCAGCATCTTCCCTCTCACAACAATGGCGTCGTCCAGGATGAAAACCAATTGCCGAATACCTAAGCCCACCGGCCAGAAAGGACGACGGGATACACAGCCCACCGGCTCCTCGACGCTGTTGAGAGCCTCGTCAAGACGAGACTGGAGCCCGGGCACCATTATTGGACACGTTGTTGCCGTCATAGTCAAGAGCAACGCCGACCTCCACACTACTCATGCCTTATCTCTACGGATCAGACTTAGCAGAATCGGGGTTCCCCTCCACACTCGTCACCGGAGCAAACGGGCGGGAGAAGAACCCACGATCCCGTCGGCGGTGTATAGGGGAACAATGATCGCCTCCTTCGGTTTTCTCAACTAGGCGGCTTTCTAAATTGTGTATTATGCACGCGTGAGCCCGGCATGACCGTCGGGCCTAAAAATCAGGCCTGAGCCCAACCCGGCATGCAAATTCGTCCCAGGCCAGGCTACCCATCCCAGCTATAATATTTCCTATTTGCCTGAGAATAATTTCTCTTTTCGTATTTGTGAAAAAAAATGAGACTAATTAAGTGACTATGCATGAAAAGGTGCACCATGTGAGATAGCCGAAATTTTTGTAATGAATACAAATGTGATGTTTCTCCAAAATAGGATATATTCTGGCGTGTCTCTCCACATGGCCATATAAAAAGGTAACATGTCAGTAATTACATATCGAAGACCTTTTGAAACTAATTCGCAAAAGAGAAGTTGGTTGGAAATCAAGAAGTACTTTTGTACTTACATCGTATGGGTATGAGTGTTTTCATCACCGTCTATTTATTCCTCGAGATTTATGTTCACCATGGTAGATGGAAAGATTTCTTTGTCTCTACCCTTTTTATCTGAATCTTAAAGCACAATGAATGGTGACAAAAACATCCACACCAATCCACTCTCTTTGGAAATCTAATCATCCTTTGTCGCCTCTCTTGCGGCACAGGCGGAGCCTAAATTTCGGCTTTCCCCCTGCCACCACCCCATTTGGCTTTCCCCCCTCCACCACCACCATCGCCGCTGCTAAAGGAGGCCGTCGGGCTAAGGCTGCACAACGGATGGCGGTGGAATGGCTCGGTATGGGGTTTGACCTGTCTTTTTTTTTAGAGGAAGATTTTCCCGAATTGTTATCTTTCCTGAACTGGACATGAACTCACCTTACAGAATTAATCTTGTTGTCGAGCCTTCATGGTGGAACTAAGCATTTTTTAGGAGATGCAAGTGATTCTATGTTTCAGGGAGCACATACATAGTGCTGAAGACCAAACTGGGCAATATGCTATGAGTAGTTCCTACTAAAGTAGAAATTGGAAGGTTTAACTATTCTTTCATATTTCATATTGACTTGAGAACTTTTTCTCTCTTGGTATTTGTAATAACATAACACAAGTAATTTTACGTTGAAAGTCGTGTCATGTGAGATAACAATAAATTTCCCCACGGAAAAAAAATGTACTACCATTCTTCCAAAAAGTATACATTCATGTATATGTGTCTCTGTCTGCACATGGAGAAATAAAAGGGCGATATGTCAGTAATTACTACTTGTGAAAATATTTCGGGGATCTAACCATCTCCGCGTCACCTCTCTCTGGTAGCACAAGGAAGCCCAAGTATGTAACCAACATCACCCCATTTCCCCTCCCCTGCCACCATGGTGTGTGTAGTACTACTTCATGTCATCTATAGACAATAATATAAACAGTGTATACAATAGTCTGTCTGTAAACTGTCTATTTTTAGCCATAGCTATATGTAAGTATAAATTATAGATATATTTTATACAACAACAAAAATGGTGTCTGCTGTCTGTAAGAAGCCTACAGACTATCTGGAACTTTACAGACAACCTTCTTCTCTCTCCTCATTTTCTTTCCTCCACATCACCAAAATCACCTATAACTACCTCTTACAGACAGCTGATTGTACATGCCCTCATATTGCGATGGTGCAGTTGCAACCGAATCCAGCACGATGACCCTCCTTCATGCTCTTTTAGGGGAAGGGTGTCTTGCGTGGTTAGTTTTCCTAATCCGTGCATGAACTAGACAAGAGATTTATTCCATGAAGATAAGTACAAGAATGAAGTGTGTAGTAGGAGCGGAAATGGTGAATGGAACCTGGGTGCGTGAGCACCCATTTACGAAAAGTTCAAAAACATGTTATTTAAAAGTTTTCAAAAAATGTAAAGTAATTTTTTGCATGTACATATTATGTTGATACTTACTCGTGTGTGTTTTCATGAAAAAATACCATTGTATGTGATCTACACAAAAATGACAAAATACAAATTCCTATTCCTGTGAATAGTACAAATTCTTGTTCACTATTCTCATTTGGACATTTTGTTATTTTTACACACATAATGGTATTTTTTCGTGAAAACTCACACGAGTAAGTATCAACATAATATCTACATGCAAAATTTTACTTCACATTTTTTTGAAACTTTTAAATTGCATTTTTTTGAACTTTTCGGGTAAATGGGTACACGCGCACCCAGGTTCCATTCGTCCGGGTCGGTAGTAGGAGTAGTTATTTTTGGGCACCCAACCCTCCTTGCATCGCCT
This sequence comes from Lolium rigidum, assembly GCF_022539505.1. NCBI lineage: Eukaryota > Viridiplantae > Streptophyta > Magnoliopsida > Poales > Poaceae > Lolium > Lolium rigidum. The sequence goes on from NC_061510.1 coordinate 174,793,279, forward strand.
CTCTAGCAGCATGGGCAAGCCGCCAAGCCCCATTTCCCCTCCTGCATCACGCTCCCCACCACCAGAGGAGTCTGCCCTCCTTTTTCTTTTCAAAACCACATTTTGTAAATTATGAAATATGAAGAATTTTATAATTTTCAAATGGCTATTGTTAACTATTTCTATGTCCACACTTTTGTTATTTCTATGTAGCATCATTGAATACATCCGTGAATTTTTCGTACCTTTTGAAACTTATGAAATACTTTTTAATTTTAAAATAAATTGTTCCATATAGCTGGGCCTCCATTTGGAGTTTGTGATAAACAGAAAGGATTTACGTTTAGTGCAACAGTCTTTTTGTGGCCTAGATTTGACGGCATAATGACACTTTGGAATAAACAAAAGATAATTGCCGGTTCCTTTTGTTAGGGACTAGATAGTGATCGATAGGACAAGATTTGTCCTATGCACTATGCGTGATTTAGAGAAGACATAGAACATATTGTACGTCGGATAATCTCGTAGTGTCATCTCTAAGATTAATGTTTACATGCTTCTAAAATCATGATATGGTTAATTACAGTAAAAAAATGTGACTCTTAGAAGTCATCTCCTACAATGGAGAGAAAGACACCTTACGTTGCTTGACAATAAGAGGATTATCTCTTTTTTCAATAAAAAACACTTTATTACTTAAAAATTTAAACATTACGCCTAAGCTCTGCATAACTAGGAGGATTATCTCTTACTGCTAAAAGATGGATACATGTTGACGGCCTGGCTCCGTCTTGAATGGCTCTCGACCTCTTGTGGTTTCATCCTTGTCCTCTGTATGATGCCCATTTAGCACAGAACTTGCCTACCTTAGGGCATCTCCAACGCTGAGATCCAAGCCGAACGTGTTGGGATATCTAGATGTGATCGTTTGGATGGCCGCGCGGACACAAGAACATGGCCAACAATCCATTTGGGTTGTGCAATGCGTCCAACGCGCAGACGCAACGCACAACAAAACTTATGCCCTATTTTGAGCAAATTTACACAAAAGAAAGCTCTATATGGGCTTTAACTAAAAAAAGATTAAACCCTAAGCTAGGGTTTGGGACGTTGGGGCCGCCGGCGCGCCGCCTAGTCCTAGTAGTACTCGTCGTCGTCCTCGCCGTCGATGATGACGACGGCCCCGGGCGGCGACGCGCTGTTCCGGCTGGACACGCCGGAGCACGCCGGGGACTCCGGCCAGGGCGACCACTACGCCTTTTCCCAGGCGGAGCGCGGGTCCGGAGGGATCGCTGGTATGCGCAGGCGTGTCAGCCGCGCCGCCTCCTTCTCCCGCTGATTTTCCGTAGTGGCTTGAAGCTCTGCCTCGCGCTTGAGGCGGGGGAGGTGCTCTCCTCATCCCGGAGCGTAGCCTGGCGTGTGGCCTCCTCCTGCCGGTGCGCCAAGGCGAGGAACGTCCACGCATTGGGGTCCTTCTTGGCCTTCCTGGCCTCCTCCTCCAGGGCGGAGGCGCGCAACACCTCGGCGAGATGCGGCCATTTGGCCAGCTGCTCGAGGTCATTAACCTCGAGGAACGCCGCGAGCTGCGGCGCACATCTCGGGGTCGTCCTCCTCATCGGGTGTGCGCATGTGTGAACCACGGTGGAGCAGCGGGCTCGTCGATGTAGAGCCCGCCGGGGCGGCGGGCTGCCCTCCTCGCCGATTTCGTCGGCGTGCGAGGCCTCGCCGTCGCCGCGCGCGAGGCAAAGAAGGTGCGTCGGCGCGCATCGTGCTCCACCTCGAACCAAAGGTCCCAGTAGGGACTCTTCAGGTCGTAGGCGGGGTCCTCCCGGAGGTCCGTCGGGAGCTACGCGCACCGCCGCTGGATATCCGCCAGACGGGCGCGGCAGGTGGCTGGGATCGGTGGCATCGGAACCCGATCTGGGTTCAGGTGCCACCCGTGGGGGAGGTGAACGTCACCCACGACATTGGGGCGTCGGCCTCCCGTAAGATCTGCGCCACCGCCACGGTGGCGTAGATCCTCTCCCGCTGGGCACCGGCGGCGCCATGGCGAATGGCGCCGGCGCGACTTGCCGGCTGCTGCCGGCCTCGTGGTCGTTGGTGCTCGGTTCGAGCTCGCGCTTCAGGGCTATGGCGGCAGAAGCTCGAGTGCATATGTGGGGAGTGGGAGCGGGGACTAGACTGGATAGAGACGGTCCGCCTCCTAGTCCACATTTAATAAGACGCGTGGGTGCCGATAGGTGGGCCCTGGGATGCGAGCAGCGGACGCGGAAGGACGCCACGTGCCATCCACGACCACGCAAATCTGATCCAAATTTGAGTCAGCTTTGCGTCGTCTCGAACGCCCATCCGCTTTTGAGATGCGTCGCGACGTTGGACCCGAGTCGGAGATAGCCTCAGTATCTTTGGGGCATGGAATCAAGAGGTGCCATTACATCTCCTGCCAAAAGGTGATCGCACTAGGTTGGTTCAGAACTTCAGATGCTGGCTCATGGGTGGGTCAAATATTTTACTTTGCTTATCTTTCACGTTGTGAACTTGTATTACACTAGTAGAAAACCTCTCATCCATCTAAGCCTTTAGTACCGGTTCCCTTACGAACCGGTACTAAAGGGGGCATTAATACCGGTTCCGTGCGTGGGACATCAATACCGGTTCGTTATGGACCTTTAATACCGGTTCGTAACGGGAACCGGTATTAAAGGGTTTGGGCTCGATTTCCGGACGGTGGTGGGGCCGGGGTTACACCTTTAGTACCGGTTCGTGTAAGGAACCGGTACTAAAGGGTCTGTGCCTATATGAGCGCGCGGCAGCGCCCAGCTCCCTGCATATCTCATACTCACTTCTCCTCTCACATTTCCAAATATCCACCTCTCACACTCCAATAATCTTTATTTTTCTCCACCATTTTAACAAGATTAACGGCATGCATCTATCCAAGGGTTAGCAATATCATCCTTTCTTCCGGCGTTCCTAATTTAGCTCATTTCTTTGGTAGTTTAACTCGTACTATTTTTCTAGTGCTAGCAAGGTGTTTGATGAAATGCCTAAGTTAGGGATTTTACTTTTTTTATAATCAATTTGAGCTGAAATTATGGTATATTTTGTAGGTTTTAATTAGTATCATCCCCGTCCTCACCGCCGTCGATCGCTAGCGTCGTCCCCTAGCCGGCACCGTACAACCTCGGTGAGCCTCTTCTTTTTTATAAAAAAAACTTAGTTTTATGTGATGAACTTGAATATTAATTAAGTTGGTCACTCATATATCCATGATGTTGTGTACTTAATGATTTTTGATATACATATAAAATGCGGATGAGTCGACAATGGATGTACGGTGACCGGGTCCATCCCGAGTTCATTACGGCATGCATTATTTTCTCAACGTGGCTGAGGCAAACAGGCGGTCGAATGGTTTCATGTATTGTCCATGTAGTTCCTGTAAGAATATGAAGGATTACTCTACCTCGAAGACCCTTCACGTCCACCTGCTGGAGAATGGTTTCATGCCCAGCTATAATTGTTGGACCAAGCACGGAGAAAGAGGGGTTATATTGGAAGACAACGAAGAAGAAGAGGATAGTGACAACTATCCCTTATTCACTGAAGACGGTGGTAGTAGAATGGGGGAAGACGAAGCTGAAGAAGAGCCCATTTTCGATGAGCCGATTTTTGATGACCCGGATGACGATTTGGGTCGGGCCATTCTTGATGCGAAGATGAACTGCGGAAATGAAAAGGAGAGGTTGAAGTTGGAGAAAATGTTAGAGGATCACAACAAACTGTTGTACCCAAATTGCGAAAATGGTCAGAAAAAGCTGGGTACCACGCTGGAATTGCTGCGATGGAAGGCGAGAGAATGGTACTTCGACAAGGGATTTGAAAAGTTGCTGAAAATAATAAAGAAGATGCTTCCGGGGAGAACGTGTTGCCCTCTAGCACGTACGAAGCAAAGAAGGTTGTACTGCCCTCTAGGATTAGAGGTGCGAGAAGATACATGCATGCATCAATGACTGCATCCTCTACCGCGGGGAGTACGAGAATTTGAATGCATGCCCGGTATGTAGTGCATTGAGGTATAAGATCGGGCGAGATGACCCCGGCGATGTTGAGGGTGAGTCCACCCCCGGGAAGAGGGTTCCTGCGAAGGTGATGTGGTATGCTCCTATAATACCACGGTTGAAACGTTTGTTCCAGAACAAAGAGCATGCCAAGTTGTTGCGATGGCACAAAGAGGACCGTAAGAAAGATGTGATGCTTGAGACACCCCGCGACGGGTCGCAGGTGGAGAAAAATCGACAGAGAGTTCAAGTCATTTTCGGATGACGCAAGGAACTTAAGATTTGGTCTAAGTACGGATGGCTTTAATCCTTTCGGGAGCAGAGCTCCAGTCATAGCACCGGCCGGTGACTCTATGTATCTATAACCTTCCTCCTTGGTTGTGCATGAAGCGGAAGTTCATTATGATGCCGGTGCTCATCCAGGGCCCGAAGCAACCCGGCAACGACATTGATGTGTACTCGAGGCCATTGGTTGAAGAACTTTTAGAGTTGTGGCGTGACGAAGGTGTACTCTGTGTGGGATGAGCACGAACAAAAGGAATTTAACCTACGAGCGTTGTTATTTGTAACCATCAATGATTGGCCTGCTCTTGGTAACATTTCGAGGCGGTCAAACAAGGGATACAATGCATGCACACACTTGTTTAGGTGAGACTCGATAGTATTTATTTGGGAAACAAGAATGTGTGCACAGGGCATCGTCGATTTCTTCCAAAACAACATCACGTAAGAAAGAGAGGAAAGCATTTCGGAGGTGAGAGCGGATAACCGAACCAAGCCTACCCGCCCTAATGGGGAAGTTATATATGATATGGTCAAGGATTTAGAAGTGATCTTTGGAA
>NC_061510.1:174798260-174816082 GCF_022539505.1 Lolium rigidum
TCCAATAATCATGAAACATGCAAAATAGATGAAACAACATAAGTATCATCTCCAAATATGAAATATATCAATGAATAACAGCAAATTATGATATAAAATAGTGATGCAAATTGGACGTATCAGAACCCTAGATGGATTCTAGGCCTTTGTGGCGATTTGTTGGGAGCCTCCAATTAAGTTGTGGATGTGTGCCCCAATCTTTGTGTAAGGCCCGGTTTCCGCCTCGAAGGAAATCCCTTAGTGGAACCGTGACCTAGGCCTTTGTGGCGATGGTCACCGGAGATTTAGGTGAGGCGCCTTCGTGGCGTTCGGTGTGTGGTGTGAGTACCACATCTTGGGGTGAGGCCTTTGTGGCGTTGGTGTGCATCGAGCAACCACACCTCAAGGTGAGCCTCTTGTGGCGTTCGGGAGCACTAAGCAACCGCACCTCTCCACCGAAGATTAGCACTCGCAAGAGTGTGAACTCCGGGATAAATCATCGTCTCCCGCGTGCCTCGGTTATCTCTATGCCCGAGCTATTTACTTATGCACTTTACCTTGTGATAGCCATCGTGCTTGAAGTTACATATATCTTGCTATCACATAAGTTGCTTGCATTGCTTAGCATAAGTTGTTGGTGCACTTAGGTGAACCATAGTATATATGCTTTGGGCTTGACAAAGTAAACGCTAGTTTTATTCCGCATTTGTTAAGCCCATCTCGTAAAAGTTTTAAATCGCCTATTCACCCCCCTCTAGGCGACATCCGTGTCCTTTCATCAAGCTTGTGTTGGTGAAGTAGTGACACGTTTATGGACAGAGTACAACTAGATTTCCAGATCCACTTCAAAGTATTTGAAACCTGGATATGTTTGTGAACATGCGCTAAAAATTCGCTGAGGTGTACTTCTCTACCCAACAGTATGTCCAGACATCATTACTATCACTCAGAGGAATTTTCCTTAACACCATTTGCAACTCCTGCAACTGATTAAAAGCTTGCCGAGACAAATGCCTATAGAAAAAATCAGACAAATCCTCTATCCCATAAACCTCAGCATTCATGATATTCTCATCATGAGCATAAGAGAATAATCTGGGGTATCTAGCTTTAATTGGCTGAGAGCTATCATTGATCAACCAACTATCATTCCAGAATAGAAAAGTATCCCCTCTTGCCAGCTTGACCATAGCCACAACCCTAAAATTATAAACTTGCTTGAGCACATATCTCCACCAAAAAGAACCACACAAATTCTCTGCATGGGGAATCTTTCCATCATAATGTGCACTCCAGATGAGCTGCACCCAAGGAATTTCAAACTTATTATAAAATTTATCTAGGAACTTGATAAGAAGTGTTGCATTTTGCTTCTGAAAATTGAAAATACCCAGGCCACCTCTATCTTTCGGTTTACAAACCATTTCCCATGCAGCTAAAGACTGTTTAGGCTCACCATCTTTATCCCTCCACAAACACTTGCGTTAAAATTCTATTAAGCTGAGCAGTAAGCCCAAGTGGCAGTTGCAAAGAACACAAAAAATGCAAGGGCATAGAAGCTAAGGCAGAGTTAATCAACTATAATATAGCACCCTCAGAAAGAAAACTTGAACTAGAAGTCAATCTCCTCTCGAATCTACACACTAGAGGAGATAGTTCAATAATCGTGGGTTTCATAGTTCCCAAAGGCAACCCAAGATAAGTGAAAGGCATCCTGCCTAGCTGACATCCAAACTTCACGGCTAGTTGCTTTACAATTTCCTCATCCACATTTATTGGGATCAATTGTGATTTGTCAAAATTTGTTCTAAGACCCGTTGATTTAGAATAAGCACCTCCTTTAAAACCATCAATTGATCACCATCCACCGGCAATATAAGCAAAGTGTCATCTGCATACTGGATGATGGGAAAATCCATATCATTAGTCTCAATTGGCCTGCAAAGCCTCCCAAGGTGTACCAACTCATTGACCGCCGACTGTAAAAGATCCGAACCAAAAAGATAGAAGAGAGGCGAAATGGGATGTCCTTGACGAACCCCTCGTTTACATCAAACTACTTTCCCGGAATACCATTGGGAAACATTATTGCTTTATTTACTTTCTTGCAACCAAGTACAACTCTCTTTAAAACACCCTTACTTGAGATTAAGGAATGACTTACAAGTGACCCTTGATAGATAGTAACAAGGGGCATTAGAACCTTAACTACTAGCTCCTCATGGTCTGATACTCTTATTTCGAAACTAGCTACAGTTGAACTGTGCATTTGCAGTCATCACAAAGCCTTCGGCACTGCCGTGCTGGCGGCCTACAGACACACGACAAAGGATCGAGAGATGCCGTGTGGGTTAATGGGAGGAGCACATCAAAAAATCGGCTAATGTCGTGTCTGCAAATGGGAGGAACACGACAAAGAATCGGGCAATGCTGTACGGGCAAACAGAAGGAGCACGACAAAGGAGATGCTGAGGTGGCGCCGTCAGGTAGATGGAAAACCGTCAAGTCCACTTTTGCCACGCCAAGAACAGAAAGGCACACGGCAAAGATGTTTTTCCATGTTTCGGGCAGAAAGGCACACAACAAAGATGATTTATTGTGCCTTTTTTTTTACAGGAGCGCCTTCACCGTGCTCAAGGACACGGCGTCTGCTTTGCCGTGTTCTGAAACGGCTTTGTCGTCTATTTTACCAACACGGCAAAGCTTGGTCTTTCCGTAGTGGTTACTATTCTATGTTACTCTTCATTATGACTAGTCTTAGAACGAAAAGTGCGGTAGTTAGTTATAACAACAGAGAAGCGGGTGGGAGAACGAAACCCAAGCAGCAAACTCAATTCTCTAACAAAACGATCGAGTAGCAATTCTGCTATACTCAGCTCGCTTCCATCAGCATGAATGTTACGGCATGCGATGGAAACTTGTGCTCTTAATTACTGCTCCCGCCGATCTTAGTTACGCCGGGCAGTAGAAGACGGATCCTCTGGTGGTATCAAACCTCCAGACGAACAGACAGCCACCGGAGCCGCAGTCAAAACGCATGACGTCGCACGGCGCGGCGACGGAGGTGAGCGTGCCGTTGCGCTCCCACGAGATCCTGGAGTTGCACGAGAATGCCCCTCCGGCGCTCGCCCTAGCCGGCTCGTCGGTGGAGTAGAACCTCCGCACGTCCAGCACCACCTCGCCGTTGATCCGCCTCGACGCGCTCCCCGCGCCACCAGGCGGGGACAGGGAGCTGAGCCACGGGCAAACCGGTTGCCCCACCAGCGCCTTGTACGCGTCGTTGGCCCGGAGGACGCGGTTGCCGGGGTCCGACATGACGGCCGGGAGCGCATCGCGCTCCATCTCGGCCAGCACCTGCTCCACCGTCATCCTGCAGGCGGCCAGCTTCACCGGATTGGCGCCCGTGACGCTGCTGGTGTCGACGCAGACGGTGGTGCGAACGGGCCGCGCGGGACGGGGCACGATGACCTTCCGGACCAGGTCGCGCTCCATGGGGATTGAGGACGCCGGTGCGGCCTCCAGACAAGACCAAGTCCACGGCGACGCGCGGAAGAGGGGGCAAGGGCGAGACGACGGCGCGCCCCTGAGCCTCTTGTCCGACGGCGCAGGAGCGAGATCCCGCCCGCCGCGCTTGCCCGAGCCCGACCATCTCTGCGAGGATAGGATCACAGCGCTCGTGGGCGGCGGCGCCAGCACGGGCTTGGGCGCGATGGGGCGGAACCGTGCCATGATCTCGTTGGCCTTCACTGCTGCCTCCACGCGGCGCTGCGGCGCCATGACGAAGGCCATTGCTCCCCGCCGGTCGATCGGTGCGTGTGTTAGTGGGTTTTGGGCGTACTCGCGCCGGCGCCGCGAGGTATTGGTTAAGACAGAGGAGGGGCCGCCAATAGGACGGCACGGGCGCGGCGGTCCGGGCACGTGGGGCTCCACCCCGTGGCTACGTGCCGGAGACGGCGGCGACACGTTGTCCGGTGGTGCATTGCGTGCTTGGGCGGGAGGGTGAAGTGAACGTAGGCTGCTGATTCCGGTTGTGTGTTCAGTGCGCTATCGATCAGCTGGCCGGGGCTATCAACCTACTAGCTGCTACCTGTGTTTATCAGGCATGCATGGCGTGAATGAACTGAAGTGAAGGGTGTTGGTGACTGTGACTCCATGCATGGCCTCCTTGGATCTTTGCCCTCGATCCCTGTACCTGCTCAGGCTTCTTCCGATAAATACGGCTTCTTCTTCTGTTCGGGCTTGCATGCTCTACCTTTTGGTGGCTTCCGCCTTTTCGAGTGGTGTTCTTTGATGCGGTGACGTTGAGCCTAGCTGGCACGATTAGCTCTTGTAGTTTGTTTGTGATGCAGATATTCTCTTTATCGACTAACAAACTTATGTGTTGCTTGGGGAAATACTGTTCCGTTATTGTCTTATTGACGACTATGTCCCCCTTGCCCAAAATAATCTGACTGGAGCCTACCTTTGAGTGGGGGCACTTCTTCTACTAGTTAGTGTGCACGTGCAAAGCACGTCTCCTTAATGCAACACTGGTCTTTTGAATCTTATCTTTTATATATGAGTTGTCTTCTCTATAGTTATTTTATCTCTATCTCTTTTTATAACAAAGTGATAAATTTAGGCTTCCTATGGATGCCCAAATTTTCTCAATAAAATCAACATTTATTCCATGCACCCCGTAACTCCAATACTCAAAAGAGATTGATGACCCTAAATGAACCATGCACGTGCTCATATCTCTAACAAATAAAAGATGAGTCAGATCAATCACTATATACAATCTCATTCAAACATTGAAAATATTTGGCATATTTAGAGCAAATAAGATAATTTTAAATGAAAAACAAATCACTTGCAAAGCTCCCCAAGGATCAAATCACATTTATGATAAAGGACCACCATAAGATACATTGTCCACGTTAGCACCAATACTTCATCAAACCGGGTCTCCACTTCCTCAAAATAAATAAGGACATCAACAAGTTGTCCACTATCAATAAAACAAGAATTCTCATAGTATTGCAATAAAATTACATTAGACCACGTAACTACTTTTGTATTAAAACTTGCATGACTTCTCTTCTTGCAAGAGCTGCATATCTGATACAGGGCAACATATAAAAATTTAACATCTTGCATTTTAAAAGCAGTAGTAGCAGTCCAATATTATGATAATTCCATATTAATTAAAGATCTCTCACCTTTGTACCATGGTTGTAACCTTGTATGCTGCCAGACAAATCAAGAAGAACAATATTGGGACCATCATCTCTGTACCTCAGGTCTGCACCTCTACTTTTCACTTGAGATTGTTTTCATTGCAGAAGCAAGAAGACTCTACCTGAAGTGCTAGTGAAAAACTGCTCCATATGTTCAGCCAATTGCAATACTACAATTATTCATGCCAATTCCAATCACTTGGGCTGAAAAGAAGATGTAGGGAATTCCCCAAATTCAGAACAGATCAGCCACAATAGTAAGATCAAAGAGAATAAGATATCAGTGTTCAGTGCTCACCTACGTCCTCAGTACAGTGACACATGTGGTCCACAAATTGCATAATTAAGATCTCCTACTAAGTCGGCATCCCAATCTGATATCACAATAGAGCCTCAACGTTCTCCATAACCAAATGTTACTTACCATATCATATACTATGAGCTTGGCTGAAGAAACTTATGTATAAATTATTTTATACAAATCAAAGTATTGAATAGCTTATCCAAGAAAAGATTACTGAACTGACAATATGAACCTGAGATTCAACCAAAAGGTGTTGCAAATGATGAATCTTATGCGCCCATTAATCTGAGTGAGAGAGAGAATGATACTTATAAGCTAATGTGCCTCTGAACCTTATGGAATTATACCAGTGAACCAAGATAACTAACAATTTTAATTTGTACATGGCCAAGTTAGTACAATGTTTTTCTTGTGAAGAAGGTAAACCAAAAGTCAACAAATTGGTTTGTTTTCTTTTCAAAACAAAAACTGCTAGCTCCTATTCAACTGACCATGAAATGTTTTCACCCTATCTTGAGTTCAGCTCGACGGATGTCCATACTATTAGTTAGAGGATAAGTCTGAATATGCAATAACCTGTAAGGAGAAAATAAAATACATACATGATACTTAAGCCAACAATGCGGAAGTGAATGAATATTTGTCCAGTGCCATAAAATGAGGAAAGCTGTTTGATGTAGCATGTCATGCAATTATCAATATCTCTGCATTCGCTGAACTTTTAAGCACAGAACACACATATATCAGAATATCCATACATATAAATCGTGCTACCATCCATCCACAGCAAGAAACGAACAGAACATACATAGGAAAAAACCTGAAGAGATGCGGGCTAACATTGCTCCTCCAGGCTTTCTTTGCTTTGGGAGGCAACCGCTGCAGGGGCGGATGGAGCGAGTTCGGCACTTCGTGCCTTTATAAGTAGTAGAGATTAGTAAATATATCTCGTGGTTTCTAACTACTGAAATTTAAATCTAACAATACATATCGTTAACCATAGAAGGACTCGCCAATATTAAAATTGCTGGCCCTGGTTAATATGCATTGTTTCCGATGAAATACACATTTGCATTGCCAACGAATGGTCGTATCTTCCTATCCTAACTTCCCAAGACACAAACAAAGGCCAAAAAAAGAACTGAACAGTATTTTGATAACAAGGTACTGTTATGAAATGTAACAGTGGTCCATTGCATATGAAGAGGAAGCTTCACCAGGTGATCAAACTCCGTTCCAATTATGATTGGAATAAACGTCTGCCAAGAAGTTTAAAGCAAAATTATGTTCAGTACAGTACCAAGAACCATGAAGAATGTCTGTTATTTATCTACAGCACTACTAAAAAGTATATGATCAAAATTCCCATATTTACAGCCACTGATCTAGATGCAGTATCGTTGTACCAGAGAGCACTAACCTGCACGGAATAAAATCCAAATAGCCGAAGAAAAAATACAGCAATGCAAGAACCTTATTCCATTTCCATAACCTCTTGTACCAATATATAATAGTGCAGAAACCAAATTAAAAGCAGCAATAAGCTCCTAATGTTGAAAAAAATTCAATGAACTTGATCGGAATTAATTCTTTAAGCCTAAAATGTTGTGAAACTGATCTGGATACTAACTTGTTGAACGTGCACCGGCTGGTAAGATTGAACATGAGCAAGAATGCCAAGGAGTCCCTGCAGAAGATCAGAATGTGGTCGATGGACTGGCTCTCTTCTGCATCCATTAATTCCACAAGAAAAGGACAAACATTCAGGATTGCATACTTGTACCAATCGCAGTCACATATCGATGCTTGTATTTGCACATAGTACATACCACTTCCCGGATGTTTACAGAGAGCCTAGTGGCCCGAAATGCCAGCGCCTTGTCCATCAGACGCAGGCCCTTCATTCGCAAGATGTTCTGCTCCTCCCCATATCCAGCATATTTAACCTGAATAAATCAATGTCCATGGCAAGACAAAGTTACCTGAATGTTGTGATTGGATCATACTGTGCAACCACAGGACAGTGCGATGCACAGAGGGGAGGTGCATCGGGGCGAGGTGCAAGCGGATGGCGCGCGTTGTCGCCCCAAGTGGCTGATCGGTTCGTGGTCGACTTGCATCGAGCAACTTATGGCACTTCCGGCGGAGATCCTCGAGGAATTGCGGCGGCAGGCGGCTAGGTCTGCATCACCATGAGAGGGAGGCGTCCAGTCCAGCCATGGGCCAAAGGAGTGCCGCGAGTGCGTGAGCGTTTTGCAGCATAATTTTCGGATCTAAGGTATAACTGAGAGATGGAAAGTAGCACAAATTTCGGAAGTGGACGGGAGGGGAGAACAAACCATGAAGGACCGAGTGATGTATGTAGATGGACGGTCTAGATTTAATTTTCCTACGGCACTTCGTGCCTTTATAAGTAATAAGTAGTAGGTTTCTCAAAAAAAAAAGTAATAAGTAGTAGAGAAGTAGTAGAGATTATAAGTAGTAGAGATAAGTTTGCAAGATTTGAATAATTTATGTTCAAAATATGTATAAATACAAAGGGATTTCAAAATTTTGAGTGGAGCCCTAGGCACCCACTCAGCTATACGCCTATACGTAGGTCCGCCCATGCTTGGAGTCATATACTATATGTCTAAGAGAAGTGTGCTCGTACTCCGCCGGAAAGACATTTCTAACGGAGCCGGTTCCTACCAGGTATCCATCCACCGTCCATCTCCTCGCTATCCGTACTAGACCCCTTACCTATATTTAGTATGTATCATCTTCACATGACATATCATGGGAATCTAAATATAATTTTAGTTAAATCTCGTATTTTTACATAAACCGGGATTCACGGTATTTTAAATGGAAAACAACTAAAATAATTTAAATATGTCTGCAATATATGTATAATGTGGTTTAAATAACAATATTTGACTATAATTTCATTTATATCTAATAAGTATCATAGATATACCATATTGCAGTGAAATAGGCAACATACTGGAAATAAATCCGCATGAATCGCGAGGCCACCACCGGTCAGATTGAGACTGGTAGGAACTGGTTGCGTTAGAAAATCCGTTATCCATGCTCTGTGTCAACTAGTTTGGGCCCGAGGGAGTAGCAGGTTCTATTAGGCTGATGATGACCGTGTGATGCTAAACTTTTGTAGCAATATGCCGCTCATGGTAACTAGTTATTGTTCTATCACATTGCTGTCATCGATTAAGTATTAATAAAGACCGATGTTGACTTGGCCAATGGTTATAAATGTATGTGATGTTTTGAAGAGCTTTGGTGCACTGTCCGGGTGAGTATAAGAATGGCTTCTTTTTTGTAAAGGTGAAGAAAAAGTAACAAATGGTTATCTGAATATTTGATCTTTTTATCATCAATTTATAAAGGTAACAACGTGTTTGCGTCATAAAGAAAGACACATTTTGATCCTCCTAAGTATAAGATCGTAAACAATAGCCTAATTTTGTTTCTATCCACAGTGAGCAAGTCAAATATCTATAACTTTATTTGTTGAGAATTGGGAGAGAGTTTCCCTTATAAGTTGGTCTAACTCTCTCCCAGTAATATACCAGTAAACTAAGTTAAGACACATGCCCCTAGCTATCATAGTAGATGTGCTTTTGAGATTTTAGAATTTGTAGTCTACATGGCCACATGGGCTAAAGACCTTATAAATCCGACAACATGTACATGCTTCGTTGCTCAATGCCACTGCAGCTGCATGTCTGGGTGCAAACAAGTGCAATTTCAGGCTTTTAGCATACACATTGCCGGTTGTCGATCGGTGCGATTAGAACGCTGCTAGTCAGGCAACCAATTTTTCAGAGTTAAATGGTAGGGATGTAAATGGATTGGATATTGCTATTTCTGTTTCCTTTAGAATATCTTTTTTGGAAGATTCAGATCGAATGAGATAATGGATGGATGTGGACTATATCGAATTGCGAATATGGAGCGGATTCGGACGTACCCGGAGTGGAAGCAGAGATAATTGAACAAATATACACATAGAATTAGAAGGTTGTTTCTATTATGCAAAAAAGCGAGCTTCCGACGGTGTAACACTACACTATAGCCAAAGTTACAGACTTGTTCGTACAACATAAAAACTTCTGTGCTGACACAACATCACGATAATTCAAAGGCAGCCCGACACATCTACAATGCACAATAATAATAGTGCAAATGTGCAATACTGATAATATATGACACACTGAGGGAAGGTATCATGCATAGTGGACCATGGACTAGCTGGGTTGTCTGGGTATTTGAGGTTGGCTAATTTTATGACCTCAGATAAACCACAAAAAAGTCGGATATAACATATTCGTTAGATACTATTAATACCATATTCGTTACCATATACATCAAACAGCTGCTTGACCAATATCTGTATTCACACCCGTGTCCGACGAATTTCTAAAACTGCATACCATATCCTCAAAAGCGGACGTGGATGCGAATTTGGAGCAAACATTATCCCGTAACATTCACATCCCTAGTCTCATGGTTTTGTGATTTGTGTCCATTGCTGGTTGTTTCTCTATAATTTAGGCCTTTTTACACCTATTTGGCCTTTATTTTTTTGTTTCTCTATGATGTGGGCTTTTATTCAACGTTGTATCCCATTTGGACTTCACTGTGACGTGGCCTGGCCCAATTAGTTGTATGGAGTCTCCAAAAACAAATAGTTGTATGGGTTTTGGATACCTCTCTTGATTTATTTCACTTTTTTGTTGTCAATACTGCAATATTCTGGCTGTTTGGGTACTTGGAATCATCTGTTGTTGTTACATCGGTATTAGCATTCTAAAGTTTAATATATGGCAGCAACACAATTATATTCTATGCGACTATAGTTACTGATGCATAATTTGGGCAAAATTAATCATAAATCTTCTTTGTGTTCTGCTATTGTTCGCTGTCCCATAACTTTTACTTGAATTTTGTAGAAATGTTTTAATTTCATCTCCAGACGAGAGAATTCACTGTTACATAAATTTATATTCTAATAAGAAATATGATTCTTTAGTGGAGTGTGGCATGTTCGTACTTTTAGTCAGCGTGACGAGCACAACGATCTTTGTCTAAGGGTTGTTGGATAGGCATATTTTGCATATTTACTATGTGCAACATTAGTGTCGAAATTTTCAATTGTGCAGCTACATAGTCTTAAACGACTTTATGTTCACAAATGTGAAAACGCATGGTGTTTTTATGCAACTACAAGTTTGCAAGTGATCGGTTGAGCGGTTTGGCTGCACATGTGTAGCCCTAAAATGGCACATGCATGCTTCTCTAGCTGCAACTATAGTATTAGAAAATGGATAGAGATTTGGTGCACATAGACACCAGTGATCTCGTTTTAAAAAAAAAAATCAAAAACCATTTTTTGAGATTTAAACAATTCTGAAACGAAATCTGCATATTTCCAATGATGTATCCCACAAATATGCCAAATATCAATTTCAAATACTTTATACTCTGAACTACACAAAAATGACAAAAGTGCATATCTGAATAGTACATTTTCAAATCTTTAAAACATATCAAATTTTGTTATTTTTGTCTAGCACAAAATAAAATAATTTCGGGTTGATATTTTGCATGATTGTAAGAGGTATCACTTACATTCTCGAGAATTATTTTTAGACTTTTGAATAACTTGTAAGTATGTCTTTTAATTTTTTAAATGATGAGAGCACTAGAGCTCGAGGGCAAAAGGCACTCTCCGTAGAAAACTGAAATTGTTAGTTGTGACTGATTGGTCGAGGACGCGCCCAAACTTGTAGCTCCATGAGACGATGACGTGCAAGGCATGCACGCTATCGCTCGAGCATCACATATCCATCCGGACCTACCAGTTTGGCTCTGTTCTACCAAATAGAATCGCTACCTTATCACAATATCACATCCATTCCATGTCCATGTCTCCTCCTGCTGCCGCAAGGATAGCGAGCATACCATCAATCTCTTCCATCCTTTTCCTGCTGTGTTCGTCGTCGAGTGGTACTCTACTTCTATTTCAGTTTGTTCCATCATTTCGCCACTAGAATGCGACCCCTTTATTCCTAGTAGAACTCAGTGCGCGCAAGGAAGCAGCGGCATGTGCGATGTTTCGCTACTGAGGCAAATGTACAGTATCATCCTTAACTTAGTTACTATTACCGCTCACCAGGTGTGCATTTCTCTTTTCTTAATATATTGTTTCCCAAGAATGTAGAGCAACACTGTGCCCAGCCTGTGAAATAAAAATAACCATGAATCCATGAACGGCCAAAGCAGTGACCGACAGATCACCAAATATCGATCACTCTCTACCGTCTTCTCTAACTGTGCGTCCAGTATTCTCCAACCTCTCGGCCTCTTTTGTCCAAGTCAAGCCACTACGTCCATAGGATAGGGTAAAGACAAATGCTCGATCATTAGCTTAGCTACTAGGGTTGCAAAAGCGGGATCCTCTATTATACTACAAAACGTAGTGATCAGTAACCATACTACACTACAGGGCCCCAATTCTACATCAACGTTAAATTGTGATAGTACGAAACCAATCCCCTCCACTTAGTCGCGCCGCTTGCAGCCCTATTAGCTACCTACCCCTGCAAAAATAGAATACATTTTGAATCGGCATTGACCCGCATGAACAATATGTTTCCATTGCATGTGAACCAAATAGAGCTGGAACCGCGGCTTCCTGGAACTTCTCAAGACTAGGCTGACCAAGTATTATACTGCTAAATAATTAATTTAATAAAGAGAACAACTTTTTTTTTTTGCGGGTAATAAAGAGAACAACTTAACTTATGATGATGATGATGACTCGAAGATTAGCCTTTTCTTATAGAGGTTTATGTTGTTTGCTAGGTGTGCCACGTAACATGAGCTGATTCGACGAACAAAATGACACTTTACGAAGTAACACTAGTAGAAAAACGCTCATCTGTACCGGTTCCATAGGGGCATTAGTACCGGTTTTGCAACCGGTACAAATTATTCGGCACTAAAGCCCCCCCCCCCCTTTCGTACCGGTTGCTTACGAACCGGTATAAAAGGGGCCTCCACGTGGGCCACCAGGAGAGCTCGGGGCTAAGGATCTTTGGTACCGGTTGGTAATACGAACCGGTACCAAAGGTTCCCCGCGGCAGGGGATTTGCCCGAATCTCTGCCGCGGCGGAGAATTGAAGTTTTAGGGTTTTTGGAGGGGTTTAGGGATATCGGTTTGTTTCATATCGCGTCGATGCACCGGAAACGCGTTTGGGTTTATTGAAGTACATGAAGATCAATATGATGCATAGCAAGTTGGTGCATATAATATAACACACATGTAATTGCATAAGATCGCAAATTAAGAAGCACTATGCATGAAGATCGATCTTCATGCATAGTAGTGGTACTCTCCGAGCCGTACTCTATATATTACATGTAGCATAGTGGTACTCTTCGAGTCAACTATATATGTAACATGTACATCTTCATTCATAGTGGAACTCGCGAATGGTGGTATGACGTCCTGAAGGAAGAATCCCGCCAATTCCTCGGCTATTGCTATGAAGCGGTCATCGATTGAGAGCTTGTTCCGCTTTGTTGCCAACTATAAAAGAATAAGATACAAATGAGTACATGAGATATGTGTGTGTGTATATATATATTCAAACCACAATGAAACAACTATTATCGAAACTCAGCACAACTTATGATAAGAAAACAAATTTGTGAATATTGTTTTCGTACCTCTTTATTTCTTGCATTATTAATTCTCTCGCTGACAATTCTGTGGATGTACTCGCAAACGTAGAATCCACGAGAGATCAGTCCCTTGTGGTTGTTGCGGGCATTTCTTTACAAGAATATAAGTCAATCAAACAATAGTCAAGTATGATAATTAAAGTTGTGTGGACCTAGGTAGTACTACTTACTTTCGCCTTCCATCGCAGCCTACTGTGGCCATTCATGGGACGTATCTTCCTTGATGAAAGTTGCCCATACGCTGCCCGACAAAAGAAAATGCATAAAAGAGTTATCAATTAGTTCATAGCAGGAAATTAACGAAACAAACCGATAACAATTAAAATTACCTTTTGAGCATTAAATAACAAGACAAGTATAGTTCCGGTTCTTTGCTTAGTGAGTCAAAGACTTCAACTTCTCCGGTTTGCATATTGATGACGAGAAGAATAAAGTGAAACCTACGCACGTTTAAATATGTAGTGTCATATATATAAGGCATTAGTTAAAATTTTGACATACGGTGAGCAAAATATAATGTGTTATAAGACGGTAAGACTCACTTGGAAGTTGTAAGGCCAAATTATTAGGTTTTTGTCACGTTGTCGCTTCAAAAACCTTAGCAAAGTCTCCGGTGTATCCTTGTTATAGACGGGATCTTCTATGGTTTTAACATGCATTGTGTGCGGATCAATGAACCCAATGTTCGTGATTTCATCCCTTTTGCATTCGAGTATCTTCGATCTGCATAATATAGCGCACAAAGGATTATAATCTGCGGACAATGAACGAGAGCTGAGCTAAAGACTTCTCAAATTAAATAAATCACTTACGAGACAATAGGAGCCGATGATAGATTTGTCGAGGGCCCGGAGATTGTATAAGCTGGAAAAGCTCGTTGAAGTCAACGTTCACACGGTATTCCTGGAAGTAGTGCTCTTCCCTAACTCGCACCATGATAGTCTCGATCCCTTCCTTTGAGGCATTAAGGTACCACGAATGCAAGCTACGCATACGTGTTGGTAGCTTCCGAGATTCTCGACCAAATCTTTCCCTTGAACAAATTGATATGCTTGTTCGGCCAAGGCGTAATCGGTTGTGTCTTGTCGAGAACTTTGAACGGCCTTCCCGTCAAACACCTTGAGAGGCTCGACCGATTGAACGGGTTGTTGTCCGAAGCTGGTAGACTTGGTGTATCCCTTTTATCTCCACGATACCCGATTTAACGGGTTTTGTCGCCTCGATCATCTTGTCATACGACCTTTCAATAGAACGCCTATAGTCGGATGGCGGCGATGGTACGGGGTCATATAGATTCTCAACGGTACGCACAACTTTCTCCCGATCTAGTGTCTTCTCGAAAGGTATCTACGGCACTTTCGGTGCAAAAATTTCTTCACCTCGGCACGAACGGCCTCCGCGTTTTCCTCCGGAGTTTTTCCCAAGGTAACTTCTCGGTAGGCGGCAGTTTTTTCTCCTTTCTAGCTTTCTTCCTAGGCGGCGTACCGTTCCGCTTAACGGACGCTTGTCTTACGCGGAGGATCTCGAGATGGTGGACTCACGGCTGGGGTCCCTCTCGGGTAGGTGTGGACTTGGCTGCTCACCGGGACTGCCACCGGGAGGAGTCGATGGCATTTGCTGCTCATGTGTAGGAGTCGGTGGCCTTTGCAAAGGACGACGTACTTCTTCGGCCATAGGCGAAACCGTGCTTGACATCGGCCGGTGTCCTCTCATCTTCACCTCTAGGAATATCAAGCTCCACTTTTTCAAAACCCGAAACAACTTCATCCACCCCGACACGAACACAACCGGGTGGAATGGGCATATGATGGTGCATTGCTCCATCTTCACTTGGGTACACATAGCCGACCGCCACCTTAACAGACGCGGTCGTGATTAACATATGTAGCTCGCAATCTGTCTTCTCCGTGACATAATCCACGGGGTAGCTTCCTCCACATCCGTCAAGATGCGAGGAACCGACACGCTTCTTCGGCGAGATGGGGCAGCATCGGCTTGTGGATCTGTAGAAACGGCGGCTGATCGGGTGCCCTCTGATTTCTCTCAAGAGCCTCCACCCTAGATAACAACTCCGTTACAATGTCGGCGTCCTTCTTCTTCTTTCGCGAACGGCTTCTATAAGTGTCGGCGCTGTCCGACCACGCTTCCTTCATGGTGAGACACTGGGCGAGCTCGTACCCGTCCAACATGTTCGGGGTTCCCCGGAGCGAGTGTCGGCTCGTCATTCTCTCGATCGGGAATGTACTCTCCCTTTCGACCTTGTCAATTGCATCTACAAGCTTCGGTACAATTGCCTCAATTTTGTCCTTCCATTTTCCCTTCGCAATGATCAACCCTGTCTTTGGGTCCAACCCTGCCCCATGAGCGAACAGCCATAACTTGGACCGTTCGGGCCGGTCCCATGTACGTGGAGTGATTCCATGATCCATCGAGTTTATTCTCAAACGCTGTCCACTTCGGAATGGCACTCTTGTAGCCACCGACCCCAAATGATGCGGAAGTTTCTTCTTTGCGGCATTTTCGGTATTTTTCTTCGATCGGGACACAAAAGTAGACGATTGCTTATACTCCTTAAATGCGGCCCGGTGATCTTTTATCTTCACTAGATTATCATCGAATACTTGGATCTTCATTCTTATATTTGTCCCATAAATTTTTCTTGAAGGTCCGGAATTGTATGGCCATCTTCTTCCATGTCCATTCCTTGACTTTATTCTTCGGCCTTCCGTCATGTCTTCAGGTAGAGCTGAACTTTGTCATGAGCGTGTCCCAAAGAAATTTTTTCATCGCGTCGTTGACATAACTAGCACCACTCTCCGGGTTCTTCGGCTTATGCCACTCTTGAATGCTTGATCGGTACATGGTCCCTAACAATAACTCCGGATTGATTTGTAAATTTGCGGCAAAACTCCTTGGGCTCCACTGGTTCACCATTAGCGTTGAATGCCGTGAGGGCTAACCTGCCCTCGCACTTTAGCACCAGCGTCGGGCCTCGTTTTGTTCTAACGAGACTTGCTCGATGATCCAGAAGGCTAAAAGAAAAAATTATTCGTTAATAAGTGCAATACAAATAAATGAATGCATCTAGGGATGAACATATAGACTAATTGATACATAGATATACACCTCGCCGAGTTTGTGATGGACACTTCGTTGTCTCTTCTAACTTGTTCGGACTCAAGTCCCTCGCCGAAATCATTCGGAAAGTCTTGGAAATCGTTGTCTTCTCCATCGTCGGGTTCCGGACCACGGGCACTCTCATAGATCAATTGCTGCACCGCTTCTTCCCCCTCCTCATCTCGGACGAAGGTGCCGTCCTCCATACCTCAATGTCACTACAAAATTAAGAAAACAATTGTATTTCATTCATCATGTCATGATCATATAACAGATTAGAAGAGTGTGCAAGGGTTTCATACATAGCAAAATTAATTGGGGTGTTCGAATATAGCAAGAAATAGTGGAATACCCTCACATAGCATTTAGTTCTTGTTGCAATTTTAATTTGGCCGAACTAGAGATGATGTCAATGATGCATGGCATGACGATATTTGAAATCCTAATGTTTATCTGATGCAATAAGATATAAAGTTTGTGCAAAGTGTAGTTTTAAATACTTTGAAAAGTATCCAGATTTCAAATTTTTAGAAACAATAAAAAGAAATAAAAAAGGGTTTTGGTTTAAGCCGATGCGTGAGGGGGCAGGGTTGCATCCGGGCATGCCGGTCACGGCGAGGAGCGTCGCCAAGTTGCTCCCGGCGGCGCCATCCGACCCGCCTCGCCCCATGGATGCCATGTCCTGCCTCGCGCCGCACCGGCGTCCTTCCTCCCGAACACCTCCTCGCGAGGCCTACTACACCGACGCCGCCATCGCGCGCGCGCTGAACAGCTCCATGCCCGACCACTACTCCCCGGGCACCGCCTCCACCTCCTCCCTCCTCCTCCTCCTCGCCTGACCTCCCCTACTCCGACGGCACCAACGTGCGTTCCGGAGCAAGCGCGCCGACGTGCCGCTCCCGGCCGACCCGGACCTCGACGTCGTCACCTTCCTCGCCACCCGCCGCCACTCGGGCGTGGTCGCGCTCGTCGGCGCCGCCACGGGCCGCACGACCACCTTCGCCGAGCTCGGCGCGCGGTGGCGGCGCCGCCACCGCGCTCTCCGCGCCGCCCTTCTCCATCGCCAAGCCTCGCGTCATTACGTCGAACGAGGTGCTGGGCGGCCGCGGTTGAGGCGTCACCGCACGCGCCACTGCACGCAGCCGTGTGCGCTCCTCCGTTGGTGCGGCGTAGCGGCGGTGGCGAGGTGGAGGAGGCCGCGCTGCGGCGTAGGCGGCGGCGGCGGCCGTTGTGGCAACGGCGCCGGAGAAGGGGAGGGAGCGAGGCGACGGGGCGGTGCACATACCGCGAGGCGCGCGCGGAGAGGTGCGGGCGGCGGCCGACGGCGAGGCTGCGTCGGCGACGGCGAGGCTGTGACGGCGACGGCGAGGAGCGTGCGTCGATGACGGCGGCGGCGAGGAGCGGCGCGGCGCGGTCGTCTCTGTGCGTGTGAGGAGGGGATTTGGGGAAAA
>NC_061510.1:174816182-174845227 GCF_022539505.1 Lolium rigidum
CCGGACTATGGGTCCATAGTAGTAGCTAGATGGTCGTCTTCTCCTTATGTGCTTCATTGTCGGATCTTGTGAGCTGCCTAACATGATCAAGATCATCTATCTGTAATGCTATATGTTGTGTTTGTTGGGATCCGATGGATAGAGAATACTATGTTATGTTGATTATCAATCTATTACCTATGTGTTGTTTATGATCTTGCATGCTCTCCATTATTAGTAGAGGCTCTGGCCAAGTTTTTACTCTTAACTCCAAGAGGGAGTATTTATGCTCGATAGTGGGTTCATGCCTCCATTAAATCTGGGACAGTGACAGAAAGTTCTAAGGTTGTGGATGTGCTGGTGCCACTAGGGATAAAACATTGATGCTATGTCCGAGGATGTAGTTATTGATTACATTACGCACCATACTTAATGCAATTGTCTGTTGTTTGCAACTTAATACCGGAAGGGGTTCGGATGATAACCCGAAGGTGGACTTTTTAGGCATAGATGCATGCCGGATAGCGGTCTATGTACTTTGTCGTAATGCCCAATTAAATCTCACTATACTCATCATATCATGTATGTGCATGGTCATGCCCTCTCTATTTGTCAATTGCCCAACCGTAATTTGTTCACCCAACATGCTATTTATCTTATGGGATAGACACCTCTAGTGAACTATGGACCCCGGTCCATTCTTTTACATCGAATACAATCTACTCGCAATACTTGTTCTACTGTTTTCTGCAAACAATCATCATCCACACTATACATCTAATCCTTTGTTACAGCAAGCCGGTGAGATTGGCACCCTCACTGTTTCGTTGGGGCAAAGTACTTTGGTTGTGTTGTGCAGGTTCCACGTTGGCGCCGGAATCCCTGGTGTTGTGTCGCACTACATCCCGCCGCCATCAACCTTCGACGTGCTTCTTGGCTCCTACTGGTTCGATAACCTTGGTTTCTTACTGAGGGAAAACTTGCTGCTGTGCGCATCACACCTTCCTCTTGGGGTTCCCAACGGACGTGTCATCTACGCGCATCAAGACTGTTTTCTGGCGCCGTTGCCGGGGAGATCAAGACACGCTGCAAGGGGAGTCTCCACAATCCAATCTCTTTACTTTGTTTTTGTCTTGCTTTACTTTATTTTATTTACTGCATTGTTTGCTTCTTATATCAAAAACACACAAAAATTAGTTACTAGCTTTACTTTATTTACTGTCTTGTTCTCCATATTAAAAACACAAAAAAATTAGTTACTCGCATTTACTTTATTTAGTTTGCTTTATTTACTACTGTTAAAATGAATACTCCTGAGAACACTAAGTTGTGTGATTTCACTAGTTAGGCATAATGGAAAACAACAAAAATATGAGAGATCTTTATGAACTTTATCTTGAGTTAGGACATGATGTGTTTGAAGAGAAAATTAAAAAACCTATGGAACTTTATATGCATGATAATGCCAATGTTATTAGTATGAATGCTTTGAACACCATTATTGCTAATGCTATGGAAGAATTTAAGCTTGGGGAAGCTGGTTTTGATGAGCATGATATTTTTAGTCCCCCAAGCATGGAGGAGAAAATTTACTTTGATGATACTTTACCTCCTATATAAGATGATTACAATGATGACTATCATCCACCTACTATTGAGGAGAAAATTAATTATGATTATACTATGCCTCCTATATTTGATGATTATGGTGATAATGATAGCTACTTTGTTGAATTTGCTCCCACTACAATTAATAATGAAGACTATGCTTATGTGGAGAGGAATGATACTTTTATGCATGTGAATAAGAATGCCTTATGTGATAGTTATATTGTTGAGTTTGTTCATGATGCCACTGAAAGTTATTATGAGAGAGGGAAACATGGTTATATGCATCTTAATAATATTAAGTTTCCCCTCTTTATGCTGCAAAGTTTGAAGTTACTTGTGTTTTATCTTCCTATGCTTGTCACTTTGCTCCTCATGAATTTATTTGTGTACAAGACTCCTATGCATAGGAAGTGGGTTAGACTTAAATGTGTTTTAAATTTGCTTCTTGATGCTCTCTTTTTGCTCCAACTCTCATCCTTACGAGTGCATCATTAAAATTATTGAGCCCATCTTAATGGCTATAAAGAAAGCGCTTATGGGAGACAACCCATTATTTTACTTCTGCACTTTCTTTTATATTTGAGTCTTGGAAGTTGTTTACTACTGTAGCAACCTCTCCTTATCTTAGTTTTGTGCATTGTTGTGCCAAGTAAAGTCTTTGATAGTAAGGTTCATACTAGATTTGGATTACTGCGTAGAAACAGCTTTCTTTGCTGTCGCGAATCTGGGCCTAATTCTCTGTAGGTAACTCAGGAAATTATGCCAATTTACGTGAGTGATCCTCAGATATGTATGCAACTTTCATTCAATTTGAGCATTTTCATCTGAGCAAGTCTGGTGCCTCAATAAAATTCGTCTTTACGAACTGTTCTGTTTTGACAGATTCTGCCTTTTATTTCGCATTGCCTGTTTTGCTATGCTTGATGGATTTTTCTATTCCATTGACTTTCAGTAGCTTTGTGCAATATCCAGAATTGTTAAGAATGATTGTGTCACCTCTGAATATGTAAATTTTAATTGTGCACTAACCCTCTAATGAGTTGTTTTGAGTTTGGTGTGGAGGAAGTTTTCAAGGATCAAGAGAGGAGATGATACAATATGATCAAGGAGAGTGAAAGCTCTAAGCTTGGGGATGCCCCGGTGGTTCACCCCTGCATATTTTAAGAAGACTCAAGCGTCTAAGATTGGGGATGCCCAAGGCATCCCCTTCTTTATCGACAACATTATCGGGTTCCTCCCCGAAACTATATTTTTATTCCATCACATCTTATGTGCTTTGCTTGGAGCGTCGGTTTGTTTTTGTTTTTGATTTTGTTTGAATAAAATGGATCCTAGCATTCATTGTGTGGGAGAGAGACACGCTCCGCTGTTGCATATGGACAAATATGTCCTTAGGCTTTACTCATAGTATTCATGGCGAAGGTTGAATCTTCTTCGTTAAATTGTTATATGGTTGGAATCGGGAAATGCTACATGTAGTAATTCTAAAATGTCTTGAATAATTTGATACTTGGCAATTGTTGTGCTCATGTTTAAGCTCTTGCATCATATACTTTGCACCTATTAATGAAGAAATACATAGAGCTTGCTAAAATTTGGTTTGCATAATTGGTCTCTCTAAAGTCTAGATAATTTCTAGTATTAAGTTTGAACAACAAGGAAGACGGTGTAGAGTCTTATAATGTTTACAATATGTCTTTTATGTGAGTTTTGCTGCACCGGTTCATCCTTGTGTTTGTTTCAAATAACCTTGCTAGCCTAAACCTTGTATCGAGAGGGAATACTTCTCATGCATCCAAAATCCTTGAGCCAACCACTATGCCATTTGTGTCCACCATACCTACCTACTACATGGTATTTCTCCGCCATTCCAAAGTAAATTGCTTGAGTGCTACCTTTAAAATTTCCATTCTTTACCTTTACAATATATAGCTCATGGGACAAAATAGCTTAAAAACTATCGTGGCGAAGAATATGTACTTATGTGTCTTATTTCTTAGTAAGTTGCTTGTTGAGTGGTAACCATGTTTTCTGGGGACGCCATCAACTCTTTTACCTTTGTTGAATATCATGTGAGTTGCTATGCATGTTCGTCTTGTCTCAAGTAAAGGCGGTTCTCACAATTAAATGATTTGAGTATGCATACTGTTAGAGAAGAACATTGGGCCGCTAACTAAAGCCATGATTCATGGTGAAAGTTTCAGTGTGGACAGCCTAATCCTCAATCTCTTATGAGAATATTAACTCGTTGTTGAATGCCTATGCATTAAAAAGGAGTCCATTATCTCGTTGTCTATGTTGTCCCGGTATGGATGTCTAAGTTGAGAATAATCAAAAGCGAGAAATCCAATGCGAACTTTCTCCTTAGACCTTTGTACAAGCGGCATAGAGGTACCCCTTTGTGACACTTGGTTGAAACATATGCTATGCAATGATAATCCGTGTTAACCCAAGCTAATTAGGACAAGGTGCGGGCACTATTAGTATACTATGCATGAGGCTTGCAACTTGTAAGATATAATTTACATAACACATATGCTTTATTACTACCGTTGACAAAATTGTTTCTTGTTTTCAAAACCAAAGCTCTAGCACAAATATAACAATCAATGCTTCCCTCTGCGGAGGGCCTTTCTTTTACTTTTATGTTGAGTCAGTTCACCTATCTCTCTCCACCTCAAGAAGCAAACACTTGTGTGAACTGTGCATTGATTCCTACATACTTGCATATTGCACTTGTTATATTACTTTACATTGACAATATCCATGAGATATACATGTTATAAGTTGAAAGAAACCGCTGAAACTTAATCTTCCTTTGTGTTGCTTCAATACCTTTACTTTGATTTATTGCTTTATGAGTTAACTCTTATGCAAGACTTATTGATGCTTGTCTTGAAAGTACTATTCATGAAAAGTCTTTGCTTTATGATTCATTTGTTTACTCATGTCATTACCATTGTTTTGATCGCTGCATTCATTACATATGCTTACAATAGTATGATCAAGGTTATGATGGCATGTCACTCCGGAAATTATCTTTGTTATCGTTTACCTGCTCGGGACGAGCAGGAACTAAGCTTGGGGATGCTGATACATCTCCGACGTATCGATAATTTCTTATGTTCCATGCCACATTATTGATGATATCTACATGTTTTATGCATACTTTATGTCATATTTATGCATTTTCCGGCACTAACCTATTAACGAGATGCCGAAGAGCCGATTCTGTTGTTTTCTGCTGTTTTTGGTTTCAGTAAATCCTAGTAAGGAAATATTCTCGGAATTGGACGAAATCAACGCCCGGGGGCCTATTTTGCCACGAAGCTTCCGAAGACCGAAGAGAAGACGAAGTGGGGCCACGGGGCGCCGCCACACTAGGGCGGCGCGGCCCAGGGGGGGCCGCGCGGCCCTAGCGTGTGGGGCCCCCGTGACGCCTCCTGACCTGCCCTTCCGCCTACATATAGTCTTCGTCGCGAAACCCCCAGTACCGAGAGCCACGATACGGAAAACCTTCCAGAGACGCTGCCGCCGCCAATCCCATCTCGGGGGATTCAGGAGATCGCCTCCGGCACCCTGCCGGAGAGGGGAATCATCTCCCGGAGGACTCTTCACCGCCATGGTCGCCTCCGGAGCGATGAGTGAGTAGTTCACCCCTGGACTATGGGTCCATAGCAGTAGCTAGATGGTCGTCTTCTCCTTATGTGCTTCATTGTCGGATCTTGTGAGCTGCCTAACATGATCAAGATCATCTATCTGTAATGCTATATGTTGTGTTTGTTGGGATCCGATGGATAGAGAATACTATGTTATGTTGATTATCAATCTATTACCTATGTGTTGTTTATGATCTTGCATGCTCTCCGTTATTAGTAGAGGCTCCGGCCAAGTTTTTACTCTTAACTCCAAGAGGGAGTATTTATGCTCGATAGTGGGTTCATGCCTCCATTAAATGCAGGACAAGTGATGTGAAAGTTCTAAGGTTGTGTATGTGCTGTTGCCACTAGGGATAAAACATTGATGCTATGTCCGAGGATGTAGTTATTAATTACATTACGCACCATACTTAATGCAATTGTCTGTTGTTTGCAACTTAATACTGAAAGGGGTTCGGATGATAACCTGAAGGTGGAATTTTTAGGCATAGATGCATGCTGGATAGCGGTCTATGTACTTTGTCGTAATGCCCAATTAAATCTCACTATACTCATCATATCATGTATGTGCATGGTCATGCCCTCTCTATTTGTCAATTGCCCAACTGTAATTTGTTCACCCAACATGCTATTTATCTTATGGGAGAGACACCTCTAGTGAACTGTGGACCCCGGTCCATTCTTTTACATCGAATACAATCTACTCGCAATACTTGTTCTACTCGTTTTCTCGCAAACAATCATCATCCACACTATACATCTAATCCTTTGTTACAACAAGCCGGTGAGATTGACAACCTCACTGTTTCGTTGGGGCAAAGTACTTTGGTTGTGTTGTGCAGGTTCCACGTTGGCGCCGGAATCCCTGGTGTTGCGCCGCACTACATCCCGCCGCCATCAATCTTCGACGTGCTTCTTGGCTCCTACTGGTTCGATAACCTTGGTTTCTTACTGAGGGAAAACTTGCTGCTGTGCGCATCACACCTTTCTCTTGGGGTTCCCAACGGACGTGTCATCTACGCGCATCACCCATCTCGCCTTCAGGTGTCTTCATGGGCCTCTAATTAGTCAATACAGAATAGGGTAATGTGGGTTACCCGAAGGGTAGTGCCCACGGCAATGTGGTTTATCTCTCTCTCTCCCATGGTGTGATCTTTATGTGACCATGAGCTTTGTAATCTAGATGTCGTTATGCTATTCAAGTGGATTTTACTTATGTGATGTCCGGAGACTCCTTGTCCCACGTGTGTAAAGGTGACAGTGTGTGCACCGTGTGGGTCTCTTAGGCTATATTTCACAGATTTGAGTTGGATGTCTCTATGAAATTGTGATGTGTTAGTGCCTCCTATGAATGCTCAAAGTGACGGAGTGGGGTGTTCATTAGTACTTGAGAATACATCTTTAAAGTTTGGTTTTGCAGCCCTACGCGGTGAATTAGTGTTCGTTATCCAACCGGAAAGTAGTCCAGAGTAGCATAATGAAGTGCGTATATTTACATTCCTTTATGATATCATTGTTGAGAGTGACCACTAGTGAAAGTATGATTCCTAGGTCTTGTTTCCAAACATTGATATCACTTTATGTTTTGACTATAACCAATCAACTAAAGCCTCTATGATCATTTAGTCTTAGCCTTTATGTTGTTTTTTGATCAAGATGGGACAATACAACACCTTTTTATTTCATACCATTTTACTAAGATGATTTGGAGGATTGTTTATATGGCTTTTAATATATCCCCACCCTCGAATATTACAAATATGTTTGACAATTGGTTAAATGGGGTTGCAAAAAAAGATAAAGTCCACATTAGAGTTGGTGTCTGGGCTTTGCTTTGGGCAATTTGAAATGTACGCAATGATTATATCTTTAATAGAAAAAGCTTTTCATCGTCTCTGCAGGTTATCCCTTTGGCTACACATTGGATCCATATGTGGTCCTATCTTCAGCCGGCGGAGGAGCACCAGGCTTTGGATATTGGATATAACCGACTGGCAACGGTAACACGGGATTTGTACAACTGGTGTGGCTGGCGTGCTGATCGTCGTTTGACATGATGATGCAAAGGCGCTTCATGTTACTGCTCTTTAGATGGCTTATCTTTGTGGAGACTCTTTGTGATCCTTGAATTGTAATAAAAATCATCTAGCCGCGGATTGTATCGCTAAACTATTTTTTTTAATAAAAAGGGCTGTATGCATCAATTGATGCAGAAGCTGGTCTACCCCATTTCGAAAAAAGAAAAAAAAAACCTTAGAAATAAGCAATTTAAGGAATCAGCCAAAAACAAAATTAGCACAAGACATCTCTGCAGGGATTGTGTTGAGCTAAAATCAAATCTGAATCCTGGTCTCAAAACCGGGGGTCTTCTTTCTCCTGCCTCCTGATCCCAAATTCACCTCACCTCACGCGTCCGTGCGACTGCGACCACTCCTCTTCGACCCAAAGTCTCTTCGTCGTTGCCAGCGCCGCCCAAACCCACCTCCAGTCCTCGCACCCACCCCACGGATACGCCGCCGGCCACCTCTAAGCTCGTTTCTCTCCTAGTCCTCCTGCTCCTCCCATCCTCTACTGGACTGGCGTTGAGTGTGGAGATCCATCCGGAGGCGATCCCTTTGACCGGTAACGGATCCCTAGCTCGTTGCCGTGCGTGAGGGGTTCACGGACTGGACCCAGGGCGTGTCCGCCGAGATGGCCGGAAGCAGCCTTCGGGTGGTTCACTTGGCTTGCCTTCTTGCAGCCGGATTCGTGCTCGGCTCCGTCGACGCCAGCCAGGGTGATGTTGATCCGCACTACAGGTGAGACCAAGGAAGCATCTTTGTGCACTTCTTGACTCGTCTCTTGCTGCAGTGATGTATTATTGCGCCAGATTGCTGTTTAGTTTCTTACTTGATTCGAGGCGTGCTGGATAAGTCGGCTCTGGATTACCGGTAGTTTGCGTAGCTGGGCAGTGGTTGATGGTTAACCCTTCTAGTCATAGTTAGTACTCCCTCCGATCCGTACAAAGTGTCGGGGATTTAGTACTAAGTTAGTACAACTTTTATATGTACCAAGTTCCCGACACTTATTATGGATCGGAGGGAGTAGGTTTACATATCTAGTTGCTTAAAAGTATTTAATCTATTTTACTATCTCCAAATAGTGATATTGTTAGCCTTAGACCTGTTGGTAAGCATGTTTGGAATCCACATTGGACCATCCTAAGTAATTGAACAGAAAATCTAGACATTGTGGGTCTAAGATGGTTATTGTTTGACTCAGCCTGACAATGGAACTATACAACTTGAAATTCAATAAACTATTGTGGGTACGTACTGGATATTATTTCAAGAATACAATTTATACTCCCTGCTGTCATATGACCAATTAGTCAATTTTCAGATATCACACTCTACTTTCTAGTGTAATTGGAAAATGTTTGAAAGGTGGATACAGTTGGTGGTGGAGTCATGAAGTGGGTTTCTTCCAGTCGTGGTTGGTTGTCCGTTGGACTTGGGAGGTCAAGTGGTGGGTCTGCTTGTTGCGTTCGTTGTGTTGTTGACATGTGTGGGCTCCAGGCGTAGTAGGCTTTAGATCATTGATTTGGTTTTCGGTTGGTTTCCCTCATTAGCCAGTGAAATCTTTCCATACTTAACGAGAAGGCACAGCACTTGCCAGTTGCTTGAAATATTTAAGTGGATCTGGTAGTGAACACTCAGATGGAGGAATATTATGTGAGAAAATGGTGCCATAATTTCAATTCTATAATTCTGTCTCCCATTATATATGCTTTAGACGCACAAATATTAAGTGATGATACATGATCAGTATTGTAGCCATGGTGATAGAATAGAACAGGGAGAGTGGAAGGATAAACAATGAGTGATTCCTTGCAGTGGAGGACTAGCTAGTGGTTAGTTGCAACTCGGGGCTTTGTACTATATTACTTCACTTACGTGGGGGAATCTAAAAGTATATAGACATATCATACCTTGAATTATGGAGCAGCAACTCTTTAGGGACAAAATCCGGGGCAGTGGGTTATATGTTAAGGACTGATAATGTCTGTCACCACCTTTTTTATCCTTGCTTGTTACTTCATTGGGTATTATGTTATTTCTCTTGCTTACTTGACTGCTTTGTATGTTTAGAATTGTGATAATGGTTATACCTTATGTTTGATCCTTTCTTGGTACTTCATTGTGAAATAGTATGTTTTTTTTTCCTTGCTAACTTGACTGAAATACTCTAGTAATTCATACCTTATTTTGAAAAAAATACTAAGTTCAAAGTGATTACTTGGCTATCATGATGTGGATATGTTTTCTTATGTAAGTTGTGAATGGCAGACCATTATTCCAGCAGGTGGTTGACATTGTTAACGAAACATAGTATGTCTTCTTCCACTTTTGTTTGATTATGATAATTGTACTGAATAGACTCAATTTTTACAGTAGCTGGTGTGCATATATTGACTACCTTTGGCTAATACTGTGACGTTGTAGCATCAATAATTGCTGGAATTTTGTTTTCTTACAGTTCTTTATTTGTACCATATTGTGGAACCATTGGCTAGGAGTTAATTCACACACCAGCTTGTGTTAATAGGTCTTTCATGAATGATACTCCTTCTGTCCTGAATTACTTGTCGCTGATTTGTCTAGATACGCATGTATGTAGACGCGTTTTAGTGCACAGATACATGCGAATCTAGACAAATCTGTGACATCTAATTCGGGACAGAGGGAGTATATCTGAACAAACCCGTTTAACTATGACACTTAGAATGCTATAATGGTCATTTTCTTCTTTCTCAAACTCTCTAACTAGAGTATAATACTATCCAACTTTTTTTTTTGTCAGAGTGACTCATGAATGAACTACATGCTTTATATTGCCATTTCATTGCGTGACCCAGTTGCTGTTAGTCTCTGCTGTGGACATCTGCTCCTATTTGAACTGCAACTTCAGACGTCTTTTCATTATTGCGCAAATGAATTTTACATGATACAAGCGCAGAACAGAGAAAAACTGTCCCATTCCTACGCACAAGAGTAGAAACAGTTGTTGATTCCTATTGAATTGTAGGAAAGCTACATTGCTCCTATAAAATTTTAGGGGCTCATTTGTTTGTTCGAAGGGGTAGAATCAAATTACAAATGATTTAGTTTCCTCCAGGAATCTTATGAATTTCCTTCAATCCAAAAAACCTCAGTCATTTACCATAAGTCCATAACATATGATTAGCTATCTGAATATGTAAATAAAAGTTCAGACGCAGTTGACTAGATTCTGCTAAATTGTGAGGCATGGTTAAAGGTATGGTCTTAATCACTGACGCTTTTGTTTAAACATAGTCTGTTCCATAGTTGTGTTGTGATAGCGAGTTGACGCAACCTTGGGGTCACAGGATGCCTGGGTGCTCGTGCAGTTAGTCGATACAAATACAAATAGTAAATAGTATCTCATATAGTACGTATTTTGATTTAATTGGTTGCATTTTTGGAGATGTAACAGCACAATAGTACTGCAGAATAACCCCAGTTCTCATACATTGACATAAGTCAGTAAGTAGGCAACACTTGCGAAAACTATTTATTTTCCAGTGTTAAACTTGCTCATCATTAGTTCTAGTTTCATACTTACAATAAGTCAACAAAAAGGACAACAAAGCCTTTTATCCCAAGCAAGTTGGGGTAGGCTCGAAAACTGTGGCAACAAAGAGTGAAGAGAGAAAAAGGTAAACAAAATGTAAATTAAAGTTCCAGCACATGGATTGCTGATTTCCATGCACTCCTATCAAGTGCCAAATCTCTAGGTACACTCCAATCCTTCAAGTCCCTTTTTACCGCCACTTTCCATATCACCTCTTTTTCTCATATCCATAGGAAATGGCTAGTTGTTACGTTGGCTCGCCAAGTCTATCACAACCCACCTCCTTTACTCAGTCTTAGGACCCTTTATGCCTGATTAAACATAGGCAGAGTTTTATAGTTTCATGCTTGTGGTACTAATTTTCTTCTAGGTTCCCTTCATTGTGCGTCTACAACCAGTCTATCACTAGTAATATCTGCTCTGTGCCTGTCCTTTTTTTCCCTTCGCAGATATATTTTGTAAAAGTAACCGAATTCACCATATGTATTTTTCCTTTTTGTTTTCATTAAGAAAATTTGACCTGAAAAACTGGTTGGGTTACTTAAGTTTGTTTATCTATCCACCTTTAAGTTGCTGTCATTTTGATATTACATTGTTTAGAAGTTTCTTGTAATACTTGCGTTGTTGATCAACCTGCAGAACTTGTGTGAAGGAATGTCAGAGTACAGCGATTATTGGAAGTAACATCATCAGCCACTGCCAGTCCCCGGAGAATGACAGTACACCTGCTGGAAGTTCTTGGTACACACAGGAGCCACTCTACACACAGTGGAAGCAACTAAACTGTATGACGGACTGCCGCTACTACTGTATGATGCAAAGAGAAGAGGAACGACAAACAGGTGGCCTGAGCCCTGTTAAATATCATGGAAAATGGCCCTTCATACGTGTTTCTGTCTTCCAGGCATGTTTTGTGGCTTGCATGTTCATGGCTGATACAAGTATACAACTACTTCACCATGGCTACTACATGTCTAACTTGTTTGCCATCCTTTTATCAGGAGCCTCTCTCAACTGCTTTGTCTGCCCTCAACCTATTGATGCATTTCACTGGCTGGCTTTCATTTTTCCTGCTAGTGAATTACAGATTACCTATTAGACCCCAGACTAAGAGAACATACTACGAATACACTGGCTTATGGCATATTTATGCAATATTATCTATGAATGCATGGTTCTGGAGCTCTATATTCCATACGAGGTGTGCATTACTCAAAGCTTCACTATGCTGTCATAATACTTGATATCTTGCTGAGCATCCTTATTCATTTGTAGGGATATTGACTTGACTGAGAAATTGGATTACTCTTCAGCTGTGGCCCTACTTGGCTACTCTTTAATCCTTTCATTGCTAAGAACTTTTAATGTCAAGGATGAGGCTACAAGGGTGATGTTTGCCGCGCCTATTTTGGCATTTGTTACAACACACATCTTGTACCTTAACTTCTATGACCTCGACTATGGTAAAGTTCCTTCTGCTTTTGCTTAAGTATTTGATCTTTTGCCATCTTCATACAAGATTTATCCTGCACACATAAATATTTTAACAGGCTCAATAATCGTCCAGCTGCTCTTTTTACCATATCTTCGTGATCTTACAAGTTACTCATAGATAAAATTCACGACGGAATAACTAAAAAATCATGTCTTGATTTCAGCTTGCGCAGACTTGCCTTTGTGGTTATTTGCACCAGCATGTTAATTTATGTGCATCTGTGTTTATGTGCCAAATTCCCCTTTTCAGGATGGAACATGAAAGTTTGTATTGCGATGGGTGCGGTTCAACTTCTTGCATGGGCAATCTGGGCTGGTGTGACCCAACACCCGTCACGATTTAAGCTTTGGGTGGTTGTATTTGGAGGAGCGCTAGCTATGCTTCTTGAAGTCTATGACTTTCCTCCATACAAGGGGTATGCTGATGCACATTCGCTGTGGCACGCAAGCACGATTCCTCTCACGTATCTCTGGTGGAGCTTCATTAAAGATGATGCAGAGTTCCGCACCTCAACGGTTGTCAAGAAGGCCAAGTAAACTAAGGTACTGCAAGTCATTAGCTCAGGGTCTGCGGACACCAGATTTATTGTACTATTGAAAGGTAACACGAGGGCACCAGACCGCGTCGGCAAAAGCTTGGCATGTTTGACTCCTTGGAGCTCCTCCCATTGACCAGGTCAAGTAATTCATCTTTCAGCATCATGATTTTGGTCGACAAACTCAGCATCTTGTTTCTGGTGTGCCTTTTGTTATTGTCGTCCTGATTTGTATTTTGATTAACTTGAACGATTGTTCTGTAATTTAAAAGACAGATCTTTTTCTGTAGCGGGAGGAAATTGTTCAGTTTAATATGGGTTTCACTGCGCATGTAAAGCGAGGGTTGTAGAATCAATCTGAATATCAGTTCGTTCGTATGGGCTGGTATTCTGTCCACGTTGTTCAAAGCTATCAACTATCTGAAAGCGAGCATGAAATGGCACTGCATCAACATGTCGTGTCATCCTAAGAGCATCTCTAACAAAGCCCGAAAAAACGCAGTTCACCGAAAAGGCAAGTTCAAATTAGCAGTGGCGCAGAATAGAACCCGTAAAATGAAACTGAAAACAGGAATTTGAATTGGCGCGGATAATTTTAGGCGATGATCATAGTTCATAGATGAAATAGATGCCCCGATTGCGCATCGATACTTACATAGTGCGGGGACTTAATATTACTACTGGTACACCGGCAACCTAACTTAGGTAATGAGCAAAATGCGGCCTATTAGCTATGGCGTGCGCGGCGGTGCCGGTGCTGGCGGAGATTGTCGGCAGCGTGAAGTCTTCACGCGTCCTCCTTGTCAAGCTCGACTATTTCGAGCTTGACCTTGCGGACGCGGGCCTCCCGGCGGGCCGCCTCGTACTCCCGTACCTGGCGGACGGCGTCGGCCTCCTCCCGGTGGAAGCGGGCCCTTGCCTCCGCCTCGCTGATGGCGAATGTCTGCGCCAACACCGCCTCCTCCTCGTCGCTGCCGTGGACGTAGTCCCCGGCGGAGAAGGTTGGAGATCGAGCGGGGACGAGGTCGTCCTCCTGGTTGCCGTAGCGGGAGAGCTTCCCTGGGGGCGTGAGCCCCCAGTTGGTCCACCGGCGAGCGCTCCTCTTGCGCGCGCCCTCGCTGCGGTTCCACTTCCGCCGCTCCGCCTCGCTGCGGAAGACCGGCGGACGCGGCGGCGAATCGCCGCCGCCCAATCCCGCGGCTCGGCTGCCCGCACCTCCACGGGAGGCCATTGCGCAGCGGCGGGTGGAGGATTGGTGGCTGGCTGCGCGTGGATTGCTCGTCGGAGCGGGGGACTGGCGGCGGCGGAGGGGAGTAGGGTTTGCGAACCGAACTCCCCTCCGCGATCCCTTTTAATAGGGGCCGTGCGGGGAGTTTCTCGGGCCCCCGAACTCCGTATTCGGGACCACTTTTTCGGTCACTGATCGGCGCCAGTTGCGGCCCGAGCCCGTAAATCCCGCCGGAACTGATTTACGGGCTCTGTTAGAGATGCTCTAAAGATCTAGCCACATCTTGCCCGCAAAAAAATCTCTGTGGCTTGTAGATTGTTAGAACGCGGGGGGATGGTTCATCTGACGAGGCAGGCAGAGAGGAGGAATAGCTTGCTGGGTACGAGGTTAAATTTTTGATTCAGATTCGTAGGTGGCAGTCGACCAGAGGAGGAAGAGTCTGCTGTTGAGGAGGTCAACATTTGACTGAAACTTCAAGAATTTCTTAATTCAGTGTACCAGTCGCCAAATCGTGCTGTAAATAAAGTAATACGATCTTCGGTGAATTTCTACATCCTAGCGGTGGCCGCAGAAGAAATGACCAGCCACTATGTACGAAGTCAAGCCCTGTGCGGAGAAGGTTCTGCTTGACCATTCTGCTCATAGTCCTGATTGCGAACAGCACTTGAGCCGTTGAGCGAGTACGTCCTTAAAAGCTGCTCGCCCTTAACGCGCCGGAACTGACAAAGCCAACTCGACAATTAAACCATGCTCTGCGGCACGGGTAGCTTCAAGCACATCGACGACGACCCGGCGGAGGACTCGCCCAAGCCGAGGAGGAGGAGGAGGCATGGCGACAACCCGTTCGCTGGGCGCGGCCTGGACAAGTTCTCCACCGTGCGATCCGACCTCGAGTCCCGCCGGGAAAAGATCCTCCGCCGCGTCGGCTCCGACAGCGGCCTCGTCATGGTCCGCTTCGTCCAGTGCAACGGCACCTGGGTGCCCATCGTCGTCAAGCTCCCCGGCGAGAAGCAGCTCAAGGACGCCGACGCCCCCAAGAAAGTGCCCAGAACGTCCGCGTCGCCCTCGTCCTGCACCTTGCCGGATCCGGCCAGCTCGAGGGACGGCGCCGCCAAGAAAGCTACTGCTCTAGGCGTGGAGCCGGCGAGGAGGAGGATCACATCCTTCTCTCGTGGGAGGACCACATCGTTCTCTCGGGGGAGGTTGCGGCCGCCGGCGTGCTACTGGCTGGCAGTCATGGCGCTCATGCTGCTGAGCCTGGCCGTGTTCGGTAGGGCGTTCGCCATCTGCTGCACCTCCATCGCGTGGTACCTCGTGCCCAGCCTAAACAGCAGCTGCTCTAACGGCGCCGACCTTAGGGGGTCTATGGAGAAGAGGAAGGTCGCCTCACCGCCGGCGAAACCACACCACGATGTGCTCAGCTCGCCGAGAAGCCATGCCAAAGGAAGCAAATGAACTGTGCAAAGAGTTCAACTGTTGATATTGCTACCAATTTGCAATAAAGACGTGGTGTAGTACTGGTGTCCAGATGCCGTACCGGTGTGGAATGTAGAGATAGTGCAGTCTGTAAAAGGGGATTTTTGAAATCTAGGTACACCGGAATCCATATTTAAGCATCTACCGGTACAAATGTAAAGAATGGATACGAATGTGCATGTAAATTTTCAAAATTAAATATGAATATTTGTGATCAGTACAAAAATCACAAAAAACAATTCAGTCTGCATATCAAGTTCTAAATTTAAAAAATTATTAAGTAAGACTACTTTTGATCTTGTGGTGCATTATGGCTCGGTTTGGAGAAACTGTTTATTGTGTTCAAATTACCATTTTTCCTTGGTCGGAAGGGATGTAAGTTTTTCATTGAGTTCAGTGTTTGTTTTGGACCAAACATAAGTTTGATGATGACAAGAAAACCCTCTCATGAGTTGAAGAACTAAAAGGGCATGAACTTTCTTCAAACATAAAACACAACATACAAAATCATTACAAACAACCGAGATGGACAATTGGTCGTGCAAATAAGATTCCCTAATACCATGTGTTCATCCAAAATCATCGTTCATCCAAACTCAGCATTCCATTTTTGTTTTCTTTTCATCAAAAGTTGCCATCATGTTTCTGTTTCCTTTTCCCTGGTAAAGATGATTTAGTCTATGTTGGTTCCCAAAGTTTTTGTTTTCGTTTCTACCCTACAAAGTATTTTTTTTTTGTCAAATGTACAAAGTTAGAAGGGTTCGGTAGCATTTTTCACCTCTACTCATAGTCACAGCTCCCGATACGTCGTAGGGGCAAGGTAGAATTTATGTATAGCAAAAAAGAACATGTTAAAATGTGATGTTGATTGGCGGGTAGGCAACATCTATCGTAATTCTCAGTCAGTTTTACAAAATTAAATTAATTCTCAGACAACTGATAATTAGTCACTCCCAAACAAGATAGATATTTTTTCTAAGCTAGAGTGCACGTCGTTTCATCTCGTTTTCTTATAGATAGAACTTAGAAGAAGGGACACAATAGATCTCATGATGCCGTATTCGTACTTTCTTTTAACGTGAAATGCATGATTTCTGCCCACCTGATTGATGGCAACCCGTGGACAGATAATTTTGCATTGGTTAGAAAATTGAACATGGATGCGAAACGGCGAACTTGTGCAGATGACCTGCGAGCTTACATCCTTATCGGACTTGTGGATGCATCTGATCTGACAGCGGCAACCTTTTGAACCAAAAGTCGCACACATGTTCCTCTAGAAGATGGAAAACTTGATGGATCTGATCTTATGTTAATTGTATATCCAAAACACGTAATGGGAAGATAAACTTGCAGTGGTGAATGAAAACTGGCGGCAATCATTTGGTTGGCAGTGGATGTAACAATACTTGCACGACGCAGTGCGTCTATGACGACGAAATCAATTGCAGTGATCACTGGTCAGCCTTGGAGTACCGCTGGAAGTCACCGGTCTTCGACGGCCGTTCCATCGAGCAGACCTAATTGCTCGCTCGCTCGCTTGTTGAGGACGTGATTATAGCTCAGTGGTTGGGGTCGCAGTGGTGCATCCCAACGACCAGAGTCGAACTGTCAGAAACAAATTTCTAAAATTCTCACGTCGATGTCTCGCTTCTACTATATCATTTAGTATCTAGTTCCTCCTAGCATTAATTCATTTTTTTTAATTGCTCGCTCGTACACAGAATTAGTGGCTGCAATGCAAACATGGATGGATGATATTGGACCTGGCAGAGATAATCTGGTGGTAGCAGAGTGGGTCGTAAATAGTTGAGTGAATTCCATTTTTTACCTCTTAGTTTGAATTTTGTGACACTAATTACCCCATCTAGCAGAAATTCTTTCTATTTACCCCATTTAGTAAAACTTATGCCAGGCTTTACCCCTTTTAATCAGTTACACGTTCACATCGTGTTGTGCTCTCTCTATCTCACATGGAATCCTTGGCAAGTTGGCATTATAGTTTTCCTATTAGTACCACGCTAAGGCACTAGCATTGTGCTCCCGTCCATTGGCGAAATAATAAACGGTTTATCGGATTGTGCAACCAAACGTTGCCGCAATAGTTGTGTTGGCTTCGGTCAAAAAAAAAATAGTTGTGTTGGCAACTATCCCGTAGTCTTGTTCTGCTGGCTGGGGACAACTAAATAAGATTGAATTCAGCTTCATCATTCTAGTGCTTTAGTTGTAGTCTACATATTGATGTACGTATATGTTTTTTCTTTTGAAAATTTGATGTACGTATATGTTGGTTGTACTCTTAATACAGTCAACTTTTCTTGTTTTGCTACCAGTACATAATAGCACACCCGGCATTTGAATGGGCTAACTTCTCCATAGGTTTCAGCCATCGATTGATGCAAGCAATGGTAGGAGCAGCTAGGAGATGTGGGCAAGAAAACTGGTCAGGCTACGCCAGCAACCGGCGAGAGAGGACGCGTTGTGCGGTACGGTGGCGTAACAAAATGGGGGAGGACTATGAGGAAAATATTGTAAAGGATAAATATGCTAGGTTCAAAATATACCTCCAATGTTAAAAGACACATAGTACACGATAATTTCGTCCAGCTAAAAACATGGCAAATCATTAAATGGGGTAAAAGTTGGCACATGTTCAGCTAAATGGGGTAAGCTGGAGGAGTTTTTGTTAAATGGGATAATTGTTGTCACAAATGTGAAACTAGAGGGTAAAAAACGGAATTTACTCTAAATAGTTTACACGGATGTCTTATGTGCGCTCCTGCCACCTTACGAGTTACGAACTGGCAGAAACGGCAGACGAAGCAAGATACCGCCAAAGAAGAAGACTTGGTAATGCCAAGTCTTTACAGGCTCTTGATTTTTCTTTTGCGGAAGATATGGGTCTTCTGTTTGTTTCATTTCCAATTACGACAAGTCACCAAACACACACACAACCCTCCCAACCCTCCCGCACCCTCCAACCCTAGCCGCCTCCCGCCGCCGCCGCCGGCAGCGCCGCCGGGGCAAAGACCTCGGGGCGTGGCGGCGGCGGGGGCCTTCCCTCGTGACGCGGCGGGGATGGCGGCCAGGGAGTTTCTCACGCGCGGCGGCGGCCCTCCCGCCTCCTGGGGCGGCGGCGGTCTGACGAGGATGGAGGGGCGACGGCGGCCCTCCCGCCTCCCGCATGGACGGACGGAGACGGTGGCCAGAGCCTATGCTGCGGCCTCCCCGCCTCCCATCGGCAGCACGCCGGTGGTGGCTGGAGGTGGCGGACAGCGCCATTTCCTCCGCCTCTCGCCG
Organism: Lolium rigidum; assembly: GCF_022539505.1. NCBI lineage: Eukaryota > Viridiplantae > Streptophyta > Magnoliopsida > Poales > Poaceae > Lolium > Lolium rigidum. The sequence goes on from NC_061510.1 coordinate 174,835,100, forward strand.
GTGAGGGGCGCTGATATTGGGCTTCTCCCGCGGTACGAGGTCGCCCGGGGCAGCAGCCTTGGGTTCGACGGTGGAGGCGGCCTTCTTCTTCGCCGGAGGAGGTCGGCTGGTTGCTGGGGTGGCGGATCACGAGATCCCTCTACCCCGGTGATGAAGATCTAGTCGACGACGAGCTAGCGGCGAAGGGGCCACCGGTGAACACCGAGCCTTGACTTCGTTCTTGGCGGATGATGGCGGCGGCTATTGGCGTCGTTCCCCTGCGAAGGCATCATCTTTGCTGGCCTCTCCGTTTGCTCTCGCCGAGTTGGGGACTCGCGGCTGTCGGTGAAAACCGTGTCAAGATTGGCGGGCGATGGCGGCGTTAAGCGTCGCTTCCTTCTTGAAGGCATCGTCGTCGCATTCTGCGGGAACTCACTTGTGCTGCTCCGGGGGAAACTCTAGATCCAGCCAGGATCGGACGATGACGGTGCTTCCTGCGTCGTGCTACCTCTTGGGGCATCGTTTTTGGAGCAGCAGCTGGATGGAGGTGGTTTTTGGTGGAGTGGTGTTCATCTACCACGTTGTCGTTGTTAGGGAAATATGCTTGTTGTATTACCAGGGGGCCAAAGGCCACAATATATAGTACATGTACAGGTGCACATATGCAGAAAGTCCCCTAACATATGGGGAAACTACAATATACAGATATATACATCTAACACCCCCCTCTCAAACTCATGGTGGATCCACAACACCGAGTTTGGAGAGTAAGAAATCATGCTGCGCTCGAGTCTGTGCCTTCGTAAAGAAATCCGCCAACTGCAAATCTGAAGGCACATAATGAACCGCAACAACATCATCCTGTACCTGAGCACGTGTGTAAAAAGCATCAACACCAATATGCTTGGTCAGCTCATGCTTGACCGGATCACGTGCAATGCGATAGCACTCGTACTTGTCGGACAAAAGTGGAGTGGGTGTCGTAACGAGACCCCAAAATCTGCAAGCAACCACCGTAACCAAGTCACCTCAGCAATCAACAAAGCCATAGCCCGCAACTCAGCCTCAACACTCGAACGGGAAACTGCGACCTGTTTCTTCGTCTTCCAAGCAACAAGCGAACCACCAAGAAACACACGGTAAGCGAGAAAGTGAACGACGATCCGTAGGATCACTCGCCCATGTAGCATCCGAATAGCACCTGGAGTCGGAGAGAGCTGGAACGGGGAAAGAAAAGGAGACGAGTGATCGTGCCACGAAGGTAACGAAGAACACGGAGGAGATGACTATAGTGAACAGTGGTAGGAGCTGAGACAAACTGACTCAGAATATGAATAGGATAAGAAATATCAGGACGAGTGACAGCAAGATAAACAAGACTCCCAACAAGATGGCGATAACGGGTGGGATCAGGAATAGGATCACCATCAGTAGGACGAAGCTTAACATTAAGCTCCATAGGAGTATCAACCGTGCGCTCATCCCCAAGAGCAGCACGAGCAAGAAGATCCTGAATGTACTTTTCCTGAGAGATAGAAAAGCCATCAGAAGTGGAGGAAACCTCAATGCCAAGAAAATAGCGAAGAGGACCAAGATCAGTCATAAGAAACTGATCGCGAAGACGAGCCTCGACGAAGGCAATATACTCAGAATCATCACCAGTAATGATCATATCATCAACATAGAGAAGAAGAAGAGTACGTCCACGAGAAGAATGGTGAACGAAAAGTGCTGGATCATGAAGACTGGGAGAGAAACCAGCAGCAGTCACCACAGAGGCGAAGCGCTCAAACCAGGCACGAGGGGCCTGTTTGAGACCATAGAGAGAACGTCGAAGACGATAAACCATCCCATCGGGAACAGAATACCCAGGAGGAGGCTGCATGTAGACCTCCTCACTCAACTCGCCATTAAGAAAAGCATTCTGAACATCAAGTGGGAGACAGACTAGCGGCGAACAGAAGCAACAGCAAGAAGGGTACGCACAGTAGTCATATGAGCCACAGGGGCAAAAGTCTCATCATAGTCACGGCCGTGCTCCTGCTGAAAGCCACGAGCCACAAGACGCGCTTTATAGCGCTCAAGGGATCCATCAGAGCGAGTCTTAATTTTATAGACCCACTTACACGTGAGAGGATGAACACCAGAAGGGGGAGAAACAAGATCCCAAGTGCCAGTGCGCTCAAGCGCAGCGATCTCCTCAGCCATGGCAAGCTGCCATTCAGGATGACGCTCGGCATCCCGATAAGAAGTCGGCTCGGAAACGACAGAGAGACCATACTGACTAGGAGAGTAACGAGCTGGAGCACGACGCTGACGAACAGGCCGTGAAGGAGGAAGGTCATCAGCGGAGGACAAGTCATCAGAAGAAGAGGAAGAAGGGACAACATCAGAAGGATCCGAAGCCGGAGAACGAGGAGTACTAGGTGGACTAGACGGAGGAGAGGATGGCGCCGAAGGGGGCGCATCAGGAGTAGGAGGAGGAGACGGGATAGCAGGGGGTGCATCCAGAAAAAGAAGAAAAGAGATATCATTCACCGAGTAAGTACCCGAGGTGGGACGAGGATAGAAGGGACGCGTCTCATCAAACGTGACATCACGAGAGATGTGCATCCGACGACCAACAGGGTCCCAACAGCGATAGCCCTTATGCTCATCACTGTATCCGAGAAAAACACACTCAACAGATCGAGCGGTCGGTTTGGTGCGGTCGCGAGAAGGGAGAAGAACATAGCAAACGCAACCAAATAAACGAAGTGTCGAGTAATCCGGAGAGCGACCGAGAAGACGCTCGAGAGGAATGCCACCTTGAAGGGCAGCAGAAGGCTGAATGTTAATGAGGTAAGTCGACGTAGCGACAACCTCAGCCCAGAAATGCGGCGGAAGAGAGGAAGCAATCATCATAGCATGGGTAATCTTAAGAATATGACGATGCTTACGCTCGGCGACACCATTTTGAGCATGGGCGCCGGGACACGAGAACTGGGCAAGGGTGCCCTGCTCAGCAAGAACACCACATAGGTGCTGGGAGAAATACTCTCCTGCAGAGTCAGCACGAAACACACGAATATGCGTGGAATACTGAGTACGAACCATGGCTGCAAAACGCTGATAAATAGAAAGCACCTCACTGCGAGAGTGCATAAGAAACAACCAGGTGTATCGCGAAAAATCATCAATAAACAAAATATAGTATCGATGACCCCCTTTCGAAGGAAAGGGAGCCGGACCCCAAACATCCGAATGAACTAAATCAAAAGGTCGCTGAGATACAGACGCACTAGTAGGATAGGGAGGTTGAATCTGTTTGCCTAGCCTACAACCCTGACACGAATGCAAAGACACATCTCCTGAGACAGACCCTAGAAGACCACGACGAACTAATGACGATAAACGGGAGCCACAGAGGTGACCCAGTCGATGATGCCACTGCTGAAAAGATCGAGTGACAGAAGCAGCAACCGCATGAGAACTGGCAGATGAAGTGGCAGCAGAAGGAACGCGAAGCCAATCTAACTCCCAGAGCCCCGGGGACTCAAGGCTGCGAGGGCCAGCTCCAAGCAGGGCCTGTGTACGGCGGTCCTGAATAGCACAAGAATCAGCGTCAAGAATGACGCGACAACCAGAATCAGTAAGCTGACTAGCAGAGAACAGGTTCATCTTAAGACTAGGAACATGAGAAACATCAGGAACAGAGAAAGAGGTAGTAGAAAGGGTGCCTCGACTGGAAACAGGGAGAGAGGTACCATAAACCGTGATAACACGAACAGGAGAAACAAGAGAGCGAAGAGCAGAAAGAATAGAAGACGCAAAGGTCATATGAAAAGAAGCTCCAGAATCCAGATACCACAGGGATGACGTACCTGACTGTGTGGAAGGTGGTGGTCGCGCGGTGCCGGAAGAGCCGGGCACGTGAACCGAGCGAGTACTCGTCGAGGAAGAGCTCGTACCGGCCGAGCGAGACCACGAAGACCACGGATAATGTCCCGATCGGATAGCGCAACGGCGAGAAGATCCTGAAGAACCAGCCGAAGACGAGTATGTTGCGGCGGACGTAAGCCGGGATCCCTCCGCCGACAACTAGAGATAGTGTGGCCGGTCCCGCCACGATAGGTGCAAGGAGGTGATGTCGAACCACGAGGCTGCTGGGGCCGACGCTGACCCCGGAATGGAGGAGTAGGAAGTATCGGCTGTGCCGGAGGCCGCAACGAAGCCGGCGGCATAGGAGGTCCACGAGCGAGACGGCACGGGAGGGCCACGAGCAGCAAGAACGAGAGGGAACCTCAAGAAGACCAGCACCACGAAGACGAGTCTCCTCGGCACGAAGCTCGAGAAAGTACCTCGGAGAGCGGAACACGACCACGGGCAAGCATCCGGGCCCGAGCGCGGCTCAAACTCCTTACGGAGCCGCGACAAGAACTCAAAAACGCGCCGAAACTCCGGATCCGCGCGCACGGTCGAGCAAGCAGGGACATGTGGCACACACAGCATGTACGGAGAGAATCAAGGCGACGCCAAATAGCAGCACTCCGAGTGTAGAACTCATCAATAGTAGAATCACCCTGTTGAAGGGCATGCTCTCGGCGGACCACGGACGGGTAGAGAGCATCCCCGGACGGCCGATAGCGCCGGCGAAGAAAACCCCACCGAGCAGCGGCGGTGGGAAGACCCATAAACTCAGCAGACATGCGAGGCAGAACACTGGAGGTGAGAACAGCAGCAGCACGAGCATCCTCATCTATCCACTGAGTGTACTCGGTCAGATCCAGCCGGTAAGTCGCAACGACAGTAGAGTGGTCCTGGACCTTCCAGTCATAATCATCCAGAGCAGTGTCATCAACACTCTTGGCTGCATCCTTATCCGCCTGAGTAGCATCAGGGGCAAGGGCAACAGGTGGCGGTGCAACAGGCACCGTAGGAGCAACGGGGCGCGGCGGACAGGAGACCTCGCCGAAAGCACATCCCAAAGACGAAGACCGCGCATGTGGACGCGCATGAAGGCAGCGAAATCAGGGTAATTCTCGCCATCAAAGATCACCGAGCAGCGAGGGATCGCAACATAGCCCGAGAAAGACATAGCTATCTTTTTTTTTACCTTAGATTGAAATCAAACTGCTGGGAACGGGCCCAATCGGGAGGCCTGGCGGATCGAGGAGAGCAGGCGGGCAGGCGGCCCAATCTGGCGACGCAGCGAAGCCGGCGGCGCGCGAGCAGATGGGCAGGGCGGCCAGGCGTCGGGGCGTCCACGCGCAGGGGCAGCCACGCGCGGGGAGCAGAGCGGCAGGGAGGCCTGGCGTCGGGGCGGCCACGCGGCAGGGCGGCCATGCGCGGGGAGCAGAGCGGCAGGGAGGCCTCGTGCGGGGGATCGAGGCGGATGACCGCGGAATCGAGGCGGACGGAGCGGCAGGGAGGCCTCGAGCGGGGAATCGAGGCGGACGAGATCGAGATCGGATCGGGGAGAAGCCGGCCGGGGAATCGAGATCGGATCGGGGAGAAGCCGGCCGGGAACAAGTCTTCAGGAGGACCAATTTTGCTCTGATACCATGTTAGGGCAATATGCTTGTTGTATTACCAGAGGGTCAAAGGCCACAATATATAGTACATGTACAGGTGCACATATGCAAAAAGCCCCCTAACATATGGGGAAACTACAATATAGAGATATATACATCTAACAGTCGTCGATGATTCTCAGCGGCGTGGAGCTGCGGGGTATCGAAGACGGGCGAGGATTGCTGGACGCGGGCAGGATGGTGGAGCTGTTTGGTGTTATGGTGACATCGACGACAGACCTGACACGGTCAATACGTTGATCTCGCTTGGAGATGGGTTCGAGATAGATGGCGGTTGCGAACTCTGCGACGTGTGCAATAGCACACCCTCAGGGTTTTGCTTTTTAGATGATGTGTGTAGGTGTACCATCAGGGAGTATGGTCTTGTTCATGGTCCACTTGTAAGGCTTTGCGAATAATTTAATAAAGAAAAAAGCTGTGGATGCAGAGGCTAAGGCTATGCTCCTTGATCGAAAAAACCAAACACACACACATAGTCCATGTTACACGCATTCCTGTCAAGTCTCATAACCTTGGAGATCTTAAGATCTTACGAGTGTACCTAATCGGGTACTTATCTATTTGATCATGCAAACAGCTAGATCACCTGATGCCACGGGGGCCACAATTTATCCAGGTTCAGTTCTACGCTAGTTTTTTTGTGCGGCTAAAGCTCTCATGTCTTGGATTGTTTTATATGAGGACTTACACATAGGATTATAAAGGTGTAACCTCGAGAAGAATGATGATGACCTCAAAAGATCCTCTGGGGTTCGAAAATTCAGGTGCCACGGATCGATCCAGCTTCTGGATGAAAATGACGGTGGACGGGGGTATGCACTCTTGTAGCTCTCAAGAGTTTGGCCTTTGGAAGAACCTCATGTCCTCTTTTTATATTGGGTTGGAACTTGGAGGGTCAATGGCTGAAAGTCCTTTCTCCAATTTGATCACCTTCTTATTCTGCAAGTTTCTCCTTCTGAACACGGTATTTCTTCCAAGTGGCATTGGGATAAACCTTCTAGAGGCTTGCACTGCCTTGCATCCAATGCCGATCCGACAAGCAAGCTGAAAGTCCATCTGACCAGCAACATCATGACGACCAAATGACCACTTGAGCTTCTACATGTGGATCTTCTTGGTTCATCTAGTGCCATCAATGCAAGCATTAGATTGCCAAGCTCTTTCACTAGTTTGGAGGTACCTATGCAGCACAATGAAATTTGTTGGACATTCTAATGAAATCTTTGGAATTTGGTAACCTGTTAGAACAAGAGACTGACAGTCCAAAACATTGAGAAGGAACCAGTGTTGTAGGTTTTAGGCTAAATTCTAACTAAAACACGCAACACCTAAACAAGTGTGTTTGTTAATTTCATTGCCAAAAACCTCATAGGGATCATATATACATTTTTTCCGATAAAAACCTCATAGGGATCATACATGCACATTCAACAGTTCTGAGGAAACATCACGCTGGCTCTGATGACCGCCTTGCCATCGTCATGAAGATGCCATGCACACCAAGAAAAAGCATAAGGATATATTCGATTGTCCACAAATCTCCTTACTGACTCCATCGAGCAGGACACGAAGCCATTGAGAGCCTTAATTTCGCATGTCATAGGCCTTGTCATATAGAGGCAAACTACTACATTGAGCAATGTTTGTGCGAGACAAATAACTCTGACAAGAGAATCTAATAGGGTATACATTTTCGTATGATGAATTTGGGCTACAAGGTTTATGTAATTTAAAATGCTCTAACGGCACAGCACCATCTCAAAGTTAACATAAACATAAACCACTTAACAAATCCAGGTGCGTAAATGTGCATGTCAAATCTCGTAACCTATCGAGGGAGAGATTAGTTATGCCTAGGGCTGAGGGGAGTTAACTATCCAGGACCTGACTGAGCCGTGTAGCTGGTCAGATGCACAAACTGCCCATAACTTGAGCAGGTCCCTGGATACCTCCAGCCATCCCTCCATACCGTTTCCCTCTTGTTTTTTACCCATCCTCTTGTTCCAAACCTGTGTCGACGGTGATCCAGCCGTTTTACTTCTACCTGAACTTCGTACCCGTGTTGCTGCCTTGTCCGCGCAGAGATATGCAGTGCCATGGCTGGACCTCAGACAAATTTGATACGTCCTGGATTCAGAATCCTGACACAGGTGGTCTATGGCCTTGGGAAGCAACTTCTCATCCACATCTTGTAGACTTAAATTTTTGTGGACTGTTTCTTGCTCCTTTCCATCAATCACCTCCAACGCATAGGTCTCAGCTCCATGATCTATGCCGATCGGTGTGTCATGTGGGATAAATAGAGCTCCCAGCTTCAGAGGAGGAGCCGAACCTGAATTTCGGTTGCTTGTTCTTCCGTTTTCAGTAGCTTTCTGCCGGCTTCTCTGCTCATCGGACAGCTCGACGTAGCACTGCAAATACAGCACAATAACCTCTTCAGGATACATGCTCGACAACCGTGGCATTGTCGATGACGATGAGTTTGTGTTGCTGTTGCTAAAGGTGGCCAGGTCATGCTCATGCTGGTCGCAGCAGAGTGGGTCTGGACGAAGCCAGCGAGTCAAAGTGCTGTGAACATCGACCCAATACTCCTTCTCGGCGTAAGGAAACTGTGACACCCAGCGAAAATCCTGCGTGGGAAGCTGGACGAGCTCTCTCCTCACATCCTCAGCGGCAGCCATGAAGTGAGGCGTAGCTGCTGATCGCAGGCACTCGATTATGATCCCAAACACGTCGCTGCTCTCGGAGAGACGCAGCATGAACCTGAAGTTGATGCTCTTTGCAGGCTCCCTGAGATCCTGAAAGGCGAACCAGACCATCGCCTCCACTCCGCGCTCCGCGAACCTCGTGGGACGCATGCCGAGATGGTAGAGCCGTCCTCCTCGCAGCGCTCGGTAACGCAGAGTCTTCCCGGCGAGGAGGTCGCCGACGAGAGGGTTGAAGAACACGCGCTGCCGCCCCGGGGCTCCGCCGAACTCAACGTACCTGAGGAACTCGCTCGCGCCCTCCGCAAACCGCTCCAGCCTTCTGATATCCACGGAGCTGCTGCTTGACTCGTCGGCGTCGGCCTTGCCGCGGCTGTGGAAAGACGACACGAACGACTTGGCCGCGCGCGCGACCCGTCTGGGGAAGGAGGACCGCCTGGTGCCGTCGTCTTCCAGCTCCAGGGCGCGCTGCTTGCGGTGGCGCAGCGAGCTGTCGCACTCCTGGGCAGCGCGCTTCAGCTTGCCCCGCCAGCGTAGCATCGGCACCTCGGTGATCTGCCATTTGCTGGACATTCGCAGCGCAGCCTCCATCTTGATGTGCGCCATCTCCAGCCTCTCCTCGTCGTCCTGTTCGCTTGGTTTCTGCTCGGGCTGGTCGATGAGGAAGGCGGAGATCCTGCTCAGCGTCTCGCCGACCACGGCGGAAGCAACCATCTCGGCCATTATTAGGGCCACTCTCCCACAAGGAAATCTATCGCTACTCAGGAGTCAGGACTGGCGCAACTAATTAATGGCGACATGGAGGAACGCTCAACTGAAGAGCTAGCTAGCTTGAGAATGATCTGCTTTGGCTTTGACTCTTGAGAGTCTCTCCTCTACGCGTGAGTCCACATATGAATGGAATCAAGCAAGTCTTCATTTGCGGCCGTGGAAGAGCCGGCTGGCCTAACCATGGTGACTCCACTCACATCGCGCGCGTCAGCGCAGCGGTGGCAGGTGGGAACGGCTAGTACATAGCGAATGATAGTACATCATAAACATGCATAGAATGATAGTACATCATCAACATGCATACACGCACAACCCACACAAATTGACACAACGTATGTTATTTTTGGAAGAAAAAATCGTCTGCTAAAGATTTCCAGATTATTTATTTGATTGAATTCCACTTTTTACCCCCTAAGATCAATTTTGTGCCACTTTTTACCCAATTTAACAGAAATTTCTAAATTCTACCCCATTTATCATACTTTCTTCCGTTTTTCCTAGAGGGGGTTTAGATTGAATCTAGTAGCAGTGATCAATGGTTACAAGATTGAACCTTTCGTGAATTATTATTATAGTGTATTGCCATTAGGTTCCATTTTTTAATTTCTTAGATCGAGACTAGATCTGAATTGGCAACGCTGATGCAAACTTCAGAAAGCAAAAGTAGTTCAGTTAACTCTGAACTATTTCATCGATGGATATACGTAACACAGTTTAGATCATAAACATGCGGACCATATATAGGGTGCCTGAACTTTTCTTTCAGTGAAAGCTTTCAATCATTTGTTTCTAGGATGATTAGATGCCTTCAAGTTGTACTTGACTACTACATGATATTTTTAGTTACAATAGACATAAATTTGTGAATCTGATTTTTGTGTACATTGCAATTATTACGTGTGTAAACTGCAGCCACTAATGATTACTAATTTTGAATTTTCAGAGATGGCTGCAGCCACTAATATAGAAAAGGGTAAAAAATGGAAGAAAGTATACTAAATGGGGTAGTTTTGAGAAATTTCTGTTAAATTGGGTAAAAAATGACACAAAATTGATCTTATGGGGTAAAAAGTGGAATTCACTCTATTTATTTAGACGGA
>NC_061510.1:174845327-174867615 GCF_022539505.1 Lolium rigidum
GGTATCTGCAAAGGGGCGACACCGTTTGCGTCCGGACGATTGAAAATTGCGTCCGAAATCATTATAGCGATCCGACGCATAGTGATCGATGTCACACATGCTACCACTCCTAACTTAGCAGTGTGACATAAGAGCAGAAGGCCGTGGGCCGTGTTAACTGGTGCCGTGTGTGGCCCAGTGTGTGTTGGGTTAAATACTCTGAACCTTGTCTCTGTATCGGCATCGAATGAATGAAACGTGTGAAACAATCTCATCTTCTAGCTCTGCTCCTCACCTTCTGCTGTTCTCCTCTCATCCTCTCCAATTCTACAATTCCTTTGGTGTGATCTGATCCGATCTAGGGCGGGTCGTCACAAATTGGTATCAGAGCCAGAAATTCCAGGGAATTTTTCTCCGCCCGTACGCGCTCGATAATCTCTCGGCATCGATCCGTAATTCCTCGCGAAAGGTGGGAATCCACTTCGGTGGAATCCCGCAGAATCCCTAGCTTGGTTGGATCTGCTTGGAGGAGACGCAACGGCGCCGGTGAAAGCTTCTACACAGACACAGCAGGTCCTCATGGCGTTGGAGACGACGGGTGAGCAGACGAAGACCATGCTGGCCCAAATCCTCAAGCGCTTGGATGATGGTGTGCTGCTCAGCAATCAGCGCCATGAGGAGCAGACGGCTTTCAACGCGCAAGTCGCTCAGGATCTCCAGGCCGTGCGCAAACAAGTCGATCTCACGCAAGCAGAGGTGGATGATACACGCCAGGCGGTGTCTGCCGTCACGTCAACAGCGCCGGCGCGTCCACGGTTGGCGGAAAATCGTGCGGCTTCTGCGGCGTTCGTCTCCTCAGGGCTCGGGATGCCGGAGTATCCTCGTCTTGCCAACAACGGGATGCCACTGATACCTGAAGCGCCTGAAAACCAATTGCAGCGCCCTCCACCTGTTCGACACAATCACGCATCGAGTGCGGCAGAAGAGAGGGAGCCATTCATCAAGCTGCCGAAACACGATTTTCCCCGTTTTGATGGTCACTTGCCAAATCTCTGGTGGATCGCTGTTTGTCCTATTTCGAGCTCTACCACACTTCGCCAACCACATGGGTTACAACGGCATCCTTGTATCTGGAGGGTCGGGCTGCGCTGTGGTGGCAAGCTGCTCGTCAAGCTCGTCGCACCATGACCTGGGAGGTGTTCTCACACGCGCTGCAAGAAGAATTTGGGCCAGACGAGTTTGAGGTTCAAATGCACACATTATTGCAGCTGCGTCAGATGGGGACAGTAGCAGAATATCGTCTCCAGTTTGAGCAGTATCAGTTAATGGCTCTTGATCCTGGTCTCAGCACTAAGTTCTTTGTGACACAGTTCGTTCTTGGATTGAAGGACAAGTTGCGTGCAGCGGTACGAATCCAAGCTCCTTCCAGCATCACCAGAGCCACGGTCTTTGCACGCATTCAGGAAGAAGAGATAGAGGCAAGTAGACTGAGAGTTCGGCCAGCACCTGCAGGGCGTCCTCCTCCGGCTACGGTTGCTGCAGCTCCTGTCCATCACCGTCCTCCAGCAGCCCCACGAGTGCCGCCGGATGATTTTGCGCGAGAGCGGCAACTGCGTGACTTCCGACGTGCCAACAACCTTTGTTTTAAGTGCGGCGAAAAATATTCGCGTGACCATCAGTGCAAGAAACAGGGTGCTCAATTGTTGACCATTCAGATTGGTGAATTTGGTGAGTTGTTGAATGATGAGGCTGTCAGAGCTTTGGAATTGTTGGATGATCCAGTTTACCCTGCAGCTCAATGCTGTCTGCTTTCTGCTCAAGCAACTTCCGGCACTGAATCCCCAGGTTGCATCCGAATTCAGGCTACTGTTGGTAACCAGGCAATGCTTTAGTTATTGGATTCTGGCAGCACACATAGTTTTATTGACGCTGCTTTTGCGGCTCGCCTCAATTGCCCTGCTGTCTCTATTACCCCCGTGCCAGTTAAAATAGCAAATGGCCAATATATACAGTGTGACAAAGTGGTACCACAAATGGAATGGTGCAGCCAAGGACAAGTGTTTAACACTGATTTGAGGGTTTTGGAGTTGGGCACATATGATGGAGTGTTAGGCATGGACTGGTTGGGAGCCATCAATAATATGAATTGTCAATGGAAAGACAAAGCGATTTCCTTCACTCATAAGGGGAATTGGATAACTTTGCAAGATGGAGATATTCATGAATCAGTGCAAGTGGTGTTACATGATTTCGTAGACGTGTTTGCTGAACCATCTGGTTTGCCTCCTGCCCGTTTGTATGATCACGCTATTACCTTAGAAGAGGGCGCCAAACCACCCAATTCAAAACCCTACAGGTACTCACCGCTGCAGAAGGATGAAATTGAGTGGCAAGTCCGGGAAATGCTACAAGCTGGCACAATTGTGCATAGCATGAGTCCTTATGCAGCACCTGTGCTGTTAGTTAAGAAAAAAGACGGCAGTTGGAGGTTTTGCATCGATTACCGGCGTTTAAATCTTGTCACAGTGAAGAACAAGTTCCCTCTTCCAATTGTTGATGAGTTATTGGATGAACTGGCAGGCGCAACACTATTCTCTAAGCTGGATTTACGAGCCGGATATCACCAAATTAGAATGCGCCCAGAGGATGAAGAGAAGACGGCCTTTAAGACACATCACGGTCATTTCCATTTCCGTGTGATGCCCTTTGGCCTCACGAACGCGCCAGCAACATTTCAGTGCCTCATGAACTCGATCTTCGCAGAATATACACGTAAGTTCGTGATTGTTTTTCTGGACGATATCCTTGTGTACAGTGCGAATATGTAGGAACACCAGGAACACTTGCGAATTGTCTTGTCTCTTCTCCGCCAACATCAATTGTTTGCCAAGGCGTCAAAGTGTTCTTTTGCTCAGACCAAAATTGAGTATCTTGGGCATGTCATTTCGGAGGCGGGAGTGGCAACTGACATGGACAAAACTCGGGCGATGAATGTGTGGCCAGTGCCCACTACGGCGACTGAACTGCGAGGTTTTCTAGGCCTCACCGGCTATTATCGCAAGTTTGTTGCCCGTTATGGTATTATTGCAAAACCACTGACCCAACTGTTGACGAAGAAGGGGTTTCAGTGGAATGAACAAGCTCAGCTAGCATTTGACCAACTCAAGGCTGCGATGGTCAGCACACCAGTTCTTGCTCTACCCAATTTTGATCGGCCGTTTGCCATCGAGACTGACGCTTGTGATACGGGTGTCGGTGCAGTTCTTACACAAGATGGGCACCCTCTCGCTTACTTCAGTAAAGCACTGGGAGTTAAGAATCAGAAGCTTTCCACTTACGAGAAGGAATTTCTTGCTGTGATGATGGCCGTGGACAGGTGGCGCGCATATCTGCAACGGGGTCCCTTCACCATTCTCACTGATCATCAGAGTTTGTGTAACCTGGGTGATCAACAATTGGACACAGAATTACAACGCAAAGCCATGGCCAAGCTTGTTGGGCTGCAATTCAAGTTTCAATATAAAAAGGGGGCCGACAATGGAGCAGCTGACGCTCTCTCAAGAGTGGGTCATTTGATGACAACAAATGCTCTATCACTCTGTCAACCAAGCTGGGTGCTTGAAGTTGTCAACTCTTATGAAACTGACACGGAAGCTCAGGATCTCCTTCGCAGATTAGCCATTCATAGTCCCGACGAGCAAGGCTATTCCCTTAATCAAGGACTGATTCGCTGCAAAGGCAAGTTATGGATAGGGAATAATTCTGCCCTACGCACTAAGCTCATCAGTGCCTTGCACAATAGTGCTGTGGGTGGCCATTCTGGCTCCACAACAACATACCACCGTCTAAAGAAATTGTTCAGCTGGACTGGGTTGAAGACATCGGTTGAAGATTATGTGCGACAGTGTCAAGTCTGTCAGCAATCCAAGCATGAACACAGTAAAATTGCTGGAAAACTTCAGCCTTTACCCATTCCTGATGCTCCATGGCAAGATGTCACTATGGATTTTATCACAGGGTTGCCTATGTCAGAAGGTTATGACACAATTTTGGTGGTGGTTGATCGATTGACGAAGTTTGCCCACTTTATTCCTCTTCGTCACCCCTTCACCGCATCGCAAGTGGCTAAGGCTCTCTGGGATAACGTCATTAAGTTGCACGGCGTGCCACTTTCAATTGTGTCTGACCGTGACTGCATTTTTACTAGTGCTGTGTGGCGGGGTATCTTTGCCACAGTTGGAACTAAACTTCTGTACTCAACGGCTTATCATCCTCAAACGGACGGCCAGACAGAGCGCGTAAATCAGTGCATGGAGATGTATTTGCAGAGTGCAATACAGGACAATCCAAAACATTGGCGTCGTTGGTTGTCTACAGCTCAATTCTGGTATAATTCTTCCCACCATGCTTCATTGAACTGCTCCCCATTCAAAGCTTTATATGGCCGCGAACCAAACTTGGGAGGTATGTTACAGTGGTCAGAAAACTACACTGACTCTGAACAAATGGATTGGCTTGCTCACACAGAAGCTCTACGTGCTCAACTTACTCGAGCACAAAATCGTTTTAAGAAGAAAGCTGACAAAAATCGTTCTGAGAGGGAATTTGCTGTGGGTGACCAAGTGTCGTTGCCTAATCGACGGTACCTCGGAGGAGGGATCCTCACGAGGGGGAGAAGAAGTAGGGACCATAGGGCGGAGTGCACACGGGACGGTGGTACGCGAGTTACCCAGCTTCGGAACACCTGCACGATGACAGGGCCTACCGCTGCTTGTCTGGAATTATCTGGGCGCTTTCGCGTTGTTACAATGAGTTGTGGTTGTGCCTCTAGGGCTCCCAGGATCCGGCTTATAAAGGCGCACGGATCTAGGGTTTACATGGAGAGTCCTAGCCGGAATACAAGTTGCCTAACTACGGTACAATGTCTTGCCGTGTACGTCAAGGATCCGCCTTCCTCCAAGTACTGCTGGATCCGGATACTTCATGGGCCGTCACGGATCCGGCCTCCTTCGTAGGTCGGTAGAGATCCGGCTTCCTGTTCCTGGGCTGGACTTCATCCTTCTGGATCTACAGCAACTGGGCCGCCCGATGGGCCACATACCTCACCACCATCTATGGGCCACCCGGGCTTGCCGGATCTAGGCCATGCCGTTGATATACCCATAAAGTATACCCACAACAGTAGCCCCCGAAGTTCTCCGAGATTCATCATTCCTCCGACTTCATTCAGCTCGGATCCGAAGAGAATCTTGAAGAGCTTCAAAACTTCTACTTGATTCCGGGTTCATTCACTCGGAGCTCCTTCGTCTTCAGATTAGGTATCACAACGGAGATTCCGTTTTTCCCGCGCACAACTTCCTTTTTCCCGCGCTAAATTTTCGCAGATGCAAATCTTTAGCCAGAAATTTCGGGAGCGCACGGTTAAGTTACCTCCACGTCGTTTTACCGCATTTGACCTAAGACACATGTCATTCATCCAACGGTGCGACCGTTCCGTTTCCACCGTTAGATCCGAATCCCGAATCTCCGTGCGTGGCCTATAAATACCCCCGCGACTCGGTAATTCCTCATTCTTTCACCGCATCTCACCACTTCGTCTTCCTCCTCGCGCCGCGCCGCCCGTTAGATCTCATCTCCGGCGAGCCTTGCCACGGTGAGCTTCACGCATCGCCGGCCCAGGCCTCCCCTCGTGCTAAGATTCCCACGGTTGAACGGGAAATTCTGTCCGCCGCCGATTCGTGGTCACGCGAGGCGATTCCCCGCACGTCCGGCGACCTCTACTCCACCGGAGCTCCGTCGAGCCACCGCGCCATTGCCTTGATTTTTTACGGGTTTACTTCAATGCCCCTGTTAGAGACAATGAAGCCAAGGAGTTTTCCGGCTGGTACGCCAAAGACGCACTTCAGCGGATTTAACATCATCTTGTACCGACAGAGATTCTCAAAGGTTTCTGTGAGGTCGCTGATCAAGTCGGATCCTTTCCGAGTC
The DNA here is from genome assembly GCF_022539505.1 of Lolium rigidum. Classification (NCBI taxonomy): domain Eukaryota; kingdom Viridiplantae; phylum Streptophyta; class Magnoliopsida; order Poales; family Poaceae; genus Lolium; species Lolium rigidum. The sequence goes on from NC_061510.1 coordinate 174,851,295, forward strand.
ATGACCACGATGTCGTCGACGTAGGCGTGTACGTTCCGGCCGATCTGGTCCTTCAAGCACCGCTGCATCGTACGTTGGTAGGTGGCACTGCGTTTTCAAGCCAAAGGGCATAGTAACATAGCGATGAAGTGCCAAATGGGGTGATGAATGAGGTCGCCTTTTGGTCGGACTCCTTCATCCGGATCCGATGATACCCGGAATACGCATCAAGAAAACACAGAAGTTCCGCCCCTGCCGTCGAATCAATGACTTGGTCAATGCGCGGCGGGGAAACGGATCTTTCGGGCAATGTTTGTTCAAGCCGAGTAATCGATGCACATTCTTAGTATTTCGGTGTTCTTTTTGGGTACAAGGACGGGATTTGCGACCCAATCGGTATGGATTACTTCTATTACAAAACCTGCCTCTAGTAACTTTGCTAATTCCATTCCTATGGCGCGACGCTTCTTATCTCCAAAGCGTCGCATAGCTTGCTTCACCGGTTTACCCCCGGGTTTATGTTGAGGTAGTGCTCGGTGAGTTCCCTTGGTACTCCGGACATGTCAGAAGGTTGCCATGCGAAGATATCCATGTTAGCGCGGAGGAACTCGACGAGCGCGTCTTCCTATTTGGGGTCCATGTTGGCTCCGACTGAGACCTGCTTGGAATCGTCGCCTTCCTTGAAGTTGACTTTCTTGGTCTCTATCGCGGCCCTGAAGGAGTTTTTGTGTTCGGAGATCTGCTTCTTGGTGGTCTGCATTTCAGTCGGATCCACCGCGGCTCCGTAGCCTTTCAGCTCTTCTCCGGATATGACAGACTGCGCGAGGCGGCTTCGCCCAACTCGCACTCGTGAGCCTTTTTGTAGTCTCCGGTTATGGTGATCATACCATTAGGACCCGGAATCTTGAGCTTGTTGTAGATATAGCACGCTCTTGCATGGAACTTGTGGTAGGTGGGCCTGCCGAAGATGACATGGTAGGAGCTCTTGAAGGGCACAACTTCAAACGTGATCTTTTCTTCGCGGAAAGTGTGAACATCGCCGAAAGCCACGGGAAGTGTGATGCTGCCGAGGAGTTCGCCTTCTTACCGGAACCACGCCGTGAAACTCAGTGTTGATGTGTTTGAGCTGTTCCTTGGTGAGGTTCATCCGCTCCAGAGTCTCCAGGTACATGATGTTCAAGCTGGCTCCCCCATCCATGAGGCACTTGGAGAAGTCATACCCGTCTATGCGGGGACTTACAACTAAGGCGTAGTATTCTTTTGGCACAATGGCGGGATGATCCTCCCTGTCAAATGTGCACGGAACTTCCGACCACCTGACATACTGCGGCACGGCCGGAAGCCGTGGCGTTCGGGATCCGGGTAGCTGACTTTGTAGCGCGGATCTGTTGGGGTTCCGAGGAAGGTGTGGTAAGCCCCCACGCTCTTTTTCTCGAAGGGGTTGGATTTACCTGCGGATCCGGCTTTGGGATCCGGCGAGTTATCATCCTCGTCCATCGCCTCGGAACTGTCCTCCTCCTTGTCCTTGTTCTTGCCCTTGCCTCCTTTGCCGCGTGGGCGGTGCTTCCGAGCTCGCTTGTATCCTGCTTCCGGGTCGTTCTTTAGGTCGTTGACCCACTTGCAGTTGCGGTTGGTGTGAGTGGACTTCCCTGTAGCCGGATCCAAGTGGGCCAGGCAGGGCATGTCTCTATACTCCTCGTAGGTTTGCGGAGCGCGGGATCCGCCAGTTGTGACTTCAGTGCCATGCTGCTGACCCCTGCTTGCTCCGCCTCCACGGCCGCGTCCTCTTCCGCCTCCTGAACCTCCGCGTTGGAACGCCATGGCGACCATGTCGGATCCGCCACTCTTCTGGTCATCAGGGTTTTTGCGTTTATGGCCGTTGTTGTTGCCGTTATCACGGTTCTTCTTTTGTTGGTGCAGGGGGATTGCTGTAGCTGCGATATCACCGCCCGCATCGTCATCGGCGGCAGTGTGGTCACTGGCAATGGAGATCATCTCATCCAAAGTCAGTTTATTGGCGTTAGCCAAACAAGTGAGCTTATGTCTCAGCAATCCTCCTCTCTGCAGTCCACCAATGAAGGCGTACATGGCAGTGGTGTGGTCGACGTTTTCGCACTCGTTCCTGCATGCCAACCATCGTGTGAGGAAGTTTCTTGAGGATTCTCCCTTCTTCTGGATACAAGCTTGTAGGTCGCATGCCGTGGCAGGTCTTTTGTAGGTGCCTGTTATCACCAAGATTTGACCGAGTCAGAGGTGGGCCGCAGTCAAGATGGGCTTAAGGAAATATACATGGAGAATTATATGAATCGGCCTGTTATACCAAGTTGGGCTTAATTGCCCGTGTATCTGTAACATATTAGATCTATTTTAGTTTAGAGATAGAATCTTACTCGTGCACGGTTTAGTGCATGCCCACATTAGAAAGTCCCCTGGACTATAAATATGTATCTAGGGTTTATGGAATAAACAACAACTCACGTTCAACCCCAAAACAAACCAATCTCGGCGCATCGCCAACTCCTTCATCTCGAGGGTTTCTATCAGGTAAGCGACATGCTGCCTAGATCGCATCTTGCGATCTAGGCAGCACAAGCCCACGTTGTTCATGCGTTGCTCGTACTCGACGCGCTTTTGATGGCGAGCAACGTAGTTATCATTAGATGTGTTAGGGTTAGCATTGTTCTTCGTTTAAGCATGCTTACGTAGTGCAACCCTTGCATATCTAGCCGCCCTCACGCCCTGTCTCGGGTGTGGGGCGGCACCCGCTTGATCATTATTTAGTAGATCTGATCCGTTACGATTGCTCCTTGTTCTACAAGGATTAGTTTAATATCTGCAATAGTTAGGCCTTACAAAGGGGGGGGAGGATCCAGTGGCACGTAGGGTGGCGTTCGCAAGTCCTAAACGGGATGTTCCGGGGATCAACTTCATGTTGGTTTTTTGGCCTTGTTTAGGATCGGCTTACGAGCACCGTGCGTGGCCGCAAGGCCCAACCTGGAGTAGGATGATCCGATTATGCGGTGAAAACCCTAAATCGTCGTAGATCTAATTAGCTTTATCTTGATTAAGCAGGACCACCAAGTATTCGTGCACCCCGTACGAATCATGGGTGGATCGGCTCTTTGAGCCGATTCACGGGATAACCTCGAGAGCCGATCGAGGCTCGTATTTAATGTTTACATGTATGCCCTGCGGGAAACTAAGCGAGGCATCCCCATCACCTTCCGACCGGGTATAGGTCGGGTGGCACGCCCTTGCACTTCGCAACGCCGCGTGTGACCAGAAGAGCATTGCGGGCCGTCGCTCGGAGGGGTCTCGGCCAGCCGCAGCTCTAGGCTCTTCCCGGCTCTACGGTGTTGACAAGGCCGCTGCCCGCCGGTGGGTTTTGGCAGTCAACACATTCCGGCACGCCCGGTGGGACAATCGTCTACATCAACCACATCGCCATCTACATCCGAGATGGCGGACGGCACGCCGAGTCACCTACGAGGATCCGCCCGATGACCTCAAGAAGCAATACAACGAGATCAAGGCCACCCTCGAAGCCGACCTCATCGGCTCTTTTCGAAGAACCCGTTCCAATGGCATCGGATGGAAGGGATTCTCACCGCAAGGTGCACTCGATGGGATAGACCTCTCTACCCCGTCGGAGGAACGCACCGGGGTCCGCGGCAGGAGATCAACTACACGGTGGCTCACTCGCTACACCGCCACTGCGAGAACTTGGTCAACGTGTTGGAGCGTGTCGCTCGCGCGTGATCCGGGAGATCATGAGCCACCGGTACTCGCCGTCGGGACCAGCTCTCGGGACTCATCAAGGAGAGTTGCCATTCCGGTCCCGTCCACCGCTGCCATTTGCGTTGGCAGCACTCGCTGAAGTGCCGACTACACCGGCATTCCTCGTCTACGAGGATTGGTGGCGACCCTAGTGACTACCGAGTTCTTAATGGAGGCGCCTAAGGAGATCCCTCAAGGGTACGCGTGCATGTATGTGCCGGATTGTGGTGACTCGGGCACTCACAAACCAGGCCACAACATCGGGGACTCCGGCGAAGACGAGGAGGAACGTCGGCGACGGAGCGAGACGTGGCTAACTAAATACGCCACACCGACGAAACTCCCGAGCCCAGCTCCTGCAGGCTGGCCCGGAGCTGGAAAAGCAAACATGGCTGGCCAAGTACGCCACCCCGGCGAATCTTCGAGTACAACTCCTACGGCCGGCACGGCGGATCGGATCGGTACCATGCCGAGAGACCGGTTCGGCATGATGCCGAAAAGAAGGGCGATCGGCTATTCCAAGCCGTACCCCGACGATTACGAGATGATCCCGCTGCCACCTAAATATCGGCTCCACGACTTCTCCAAATTCGGTGGATCGGATGGCTCCAGCTCCATCGAGCACGTCGGCCGATATCTGGCTCAACTAGGACCGGCTTCGGTGTCGGATCAGCTACGCGTGAGGCTCTTTTCACGGTCCCTCACGGGATCGGCTTTTGGATGGTACACCTCTTTGCCGGCAAACTCCATCCGAGTCTTGGAAGCAATTGGAAGAACAGTTCCATATGCAATACCATTCGGAAGCTTCCGAGTCCGGCATTGCCGATCTAGCACAACTACGTCGAAGCGCGGGGAAACGGTGACGAGAATACATCCAGCGCTTCGGGAATCTTAGGAACCGATGTTATTCGGTTCGTATAACCGAAAAGGAAGCGATCGAGTTGGCGTAGCGAGGCCTTGCAACACAGCTCAAGGACATGGCCTCCCAAGCGAGATTATCCTCGGCGGCGCACATGGTTCGAAACTATCAGCATATGAACAGCGCCACCCCGACCTGTACCAAGACAAGTTCAAGCGTGCAGTAGTTATGGTCGATACGGAGGAAGATGAAGTGCCTGCGGGAGGCCAAGAGATAGCAGTGGCTGAGTGGACTCAGGGGGGAACCCCCGTGGCCTGCAAATGGGTAAAGCCACCAGGGCCGCCCAGGGGATTTGATTTTGACGTGACCAGGACTGAACAAATCTTCGACCTCCTGCTCAAGGAGAAACAGTTGACGATTCTCGAAGGTCTCAAGTTCCCCACGGCGAAGGAGCTAAACGGAAAGCCGTACCGCAAATTCCACAACTCGCTTTCCCATGCCACCAACGACTGCCGGGTGTGGCGTCGGCACATCCAAGCGGCGATAGAGAAGGGGCGGCTAATTTTCAACCAGTACGCCATGAAGGTCGACACCCAACCCTTCCCCGCCGTTAACATGGTAGAAATCACCTACCCCGAAGGTTGCCAGCCGGGTCCCTCGTTCAGCATCAACATGGTAGGACCCGGAAACCACTCGGCAAAGATGGAGATGAGGGCAGCTGCTCTCATAGCAAGGATACAGAGGAGGCCGCTCCACGCGATCGGCTCCGTCATGATGGCAAGCGCTATGTCACCGAGGGAGAGGTGAAGAATATAAGATATCAGCGACTCCTCTCTGATCACCTCCTCAGCAAATATGTGAGTCAATATGACCAACGCCGACGGTCCAATTACGATGATAGAGGAGATCGTCTGGCTAGAGAAGCCAGAAGATATCGTCGGCAGGATCGCGATGAGGAGGAGCACGAGCGCTGTGCCACGGAAGCATCAAGGGAGCAAGATGACAACGCCGGACATCGGGACTGCCCTTTCTTCGGACACTGCTGGGATTCGGGAATGAGCCGATTGCCCACAATCGGCAATTGCCCGAATGCAATCGAGAAAAAGAAGGAGGCAGCCAACGTGTCCGTGTTCGAGCGCCTAGGGCCTCTCCCGCCACAAAGCAAACGCGCCGAGTCACCTCGTTGGGCAGATCTTGAGGATTCGGAAGACGAGGGAGAAGTGGAAGAAGACAGGTACCACCGGCCAAGGTGGTGCCCCGACGGACTCAGCCGTTCCCAAAAGCGCGAGGGTTCGGCGGTTGCGCGGCCCGGAGGAAGCCGAAAGGTTATACCGCATACGCTAAGGAAGGCACGACCTGATCCGGCTGCAAAAGTTCAGCGAACCCTGGATGAAGAGGGTCGTCCACGGAAAATGGAGTGGCGCCCCAAACGGAGGAAAGCCGATGATGAGACATCGGCTGGCACAAACATGGTACTCGTCTTGCCGACAGAGCTTAGCGCTCCACGACTCTACGGAGCACTCAAGGTGGACGACAGCAAGCGCATCAAGTCAGAGGTTGGGTTGGTTTTATCCAGCCTAACCAAATAGCAAGACTAAACCATTGAGCAAACCAGGCGAGGCTGATCCTTGTGATCGGCCCCAAAAGTTTATGAAGGGACATTACAGGACCTTCAGTCAGCTCTCCAATGAATATGGAGGCCGATTTCAGCAATCGGCCAAAATTACTTTCACCACATGTTCTGCTTGCGTTCAGCACCGATCTATTGGGCAGTGACCACGTCGGCATACGAGAGTTAGCACGGATTTTCGCGGAGCCGACGTACAAGTGCAGTGCCCTAGCTATCCATACAAGCCGATATCTGCAGTCATCCAGCAGGTATCGGCTCGGGGGGCATATAATCAGATGAACATGTGCAGATAGAACATGTGAGAACATACGTGCAATGAAACATTGGGGGCCGATTAAGAAAAATCGGCCAAAATAAAAAAAAAAAAATTATCGACTTTAGAATTGAGAGGCAGCCGATGCGCAGCCATCGACTTTAGTGGAATTATGCAGTGTTTATCGAGTCTCCACCAAATCTAGACCAACGGTGGTGCTTTCTGTTGCCTCGAGGGAGTAAAACAATGGAAACTTCTCCAGCTGCTTCGAGCCGATCCGGGTTCCTGAACCTTTTTCGTCAAGGATTTCCAATCTTTGGGGCTAGTTCAGCTGAAACGGAGGTTTATCGAGTCGTCGGAGGAAGAAAGAGGATCGGCCGTGGCGCATTCTCTTTGACATTCTCGCCTCGAGTAAGGCTCGGGGGCAGCGAGGCCTAGTGGATACTCTGTTTAAAGAACCGATGAGGATACCATCGGCTGATCCTTCATTGCAACCTTCTTCACAATGATGGGTATTAAAAAGGATTATTGGGTTTGGTTGGAAAAGTTCGAAGGTTTTCCTGAAAGTCCAGCATCTTCCACCAGATTTAGAAAATCATCAGCTGAAGAAGAGAAGGGTGAATTTCAAAGGACCGATGCGGTGCGATCGGCTCATTACGCATTGGCAAAGGGGACGAATCGGCAAGGTCAGTAGAAGAGAGAATCGGCTCAATTAAAAGGAATCGGCAAAATCAAGATTGGGGAAAAGTTCTTCATTGATTAAGAGGAGATTTCTTACATAAAGAGCTAATTGCTCTCAAAAGGGGAATACTAGGGGATCCATTCGCCCCATCTACTACTACTCGGCCCTATTCTAGAGGTCCTATCTATGGGCCATCATCGCCCTCGTCGTCGCCGTCGTCGCCACTATCGGCGCTGCTCCCGGCGGGCTCGTCGTCGCTCCAATGGCCGCCGACCGGGCCCTCGTTGTCTTCATCTTCTTCGTCGGCGTCGTCCTCGTCGGCCGTCGAAGTCGCTAAGATTGCCCGGCCAAGGGCAGAACCGCTTGGCCGGCGGCTCGTCGGAGGAGCTCTCGTCGTCGTCCTCCTCCTCCTCTTCCTCGCTCCTCCTCCTCCCCGGAAGAGGTGAAGTCGCAGGAGAAGCTGTCATCGTCACTCTCCTCCTCCGTTTCCCCAACGGCGAGGAAGCGGAGGTCGCTCTCCCCGTCCGTCGAGGACTGGTCGTCCTCGGACCAGATGGAGAAGTCGTGGTCTGATTCCTCCCCCGCCGCAATGGCGCGGCGGGTGTTGGCCGCGTGGACCGCCGCCGCGTCGTACTCCGGCGTCGGCTCACGGGACGTGGAGGATTGGCTGGCAAGATCCGATGGGGCAGAGGAGGAGGAGGACATGGTGGCTGGGAGGGTTTTTGGAGTGCTAATGCGGAGGAGATACAGAGGAGAACTGTTCAGAGCGGTTAAATCGAAGGAGGATATAGTGGAAATTCAATGCCACAGCAGTTTCCGAGGAAGTGGTGCCTAAAAAAGAGAAAAAAAAACTGCCAGGTAACGCGGAGAAGTTGAGAAGGCAAGGCATCATCATGAGGGATACTGCGACGGTTCTGCCACGACATGACCCGACGAAGGAAAGCAGAGTGATTTTGGAATTACCAATTCCAAAACCAGGGGGGCATGTGTTATCACCAAGATTTGACCGAGTCGGAGGTGGGCCGCAATCAAGATGGGCTTAAGGAAATATACATGGAGAATTATATGAATCGGCCTGTTATACCAAGTTGGGCTTAATTGCCCGTGTATCTGTAACATATTAGATCTATTTTAGTTTAGAGATAGAATCTTACTCGTGCACGGTTTAGTGCATGCCCACATTAGAAAGTCCCCTGGACTATAAATATGTATCTAGGGTTTATGGAATAAACAACAACTCACGTTCAACCCCAAACAAACCAATCTCGGCGCATCGCCAACTCCTTCATCTCGAGGGTTTCTATCAGGTAAGCGACATGCTGCCTAGATCGCATCTTGCGATCTAGGCAGCACAAGCCCCACGTTGTTCATGCGTTGCTCGTATCGAAGCGCTTTTGATGGCGAGCAACGTAGTTATCATTAGATGTGTTAGGGTTAGCATTGTTCTTCGTTTAAGCATGCTTACGTAGTGCAACCCTTGCATATCTAGCCGCCCTCACGCCTGTCTCGGGTGTGGGGCGGCACCCCGCTTGATCATTATTTAGTAGATCTGATCCGTTACGATTGCTCCTTGTTCTACAAGGATTAGTTTAATATCCGCAATAGTTAGGCCTTACAAAGGGGGGAGGATCCAAGTGGCACGTAGGGTGGCGTTCGCAAGTCCTAAACGGGATGTTCCGAGGATCAACTTCATGTTGGTTTTTTGGCCTTGTTTAGGATCGGCTTACGAGCACCGTGCGTGGCCGCAAGGCCCAACTCCGGAGTAGGATGATCCGATTATGCGGTGAAAACCCTAAATCGTCGTAGATCTAATTAGCTTTATCTTGATTAAGCAGGACCACCAAGTATTCGTGCACCCCATACGAATCATGGGTGGATCGGCTCTTTGAGCCGATTCACGAGATAACTCGAGAGCCGATCGAGGCTCGTATTTAATGTTTACATGTATGCCCTGCAGGAAACTAAGCGAGGCATCCCCATCACCTTCCCGACCAGGTATAGGTCGGGTGGCACGCCCTTGCACTTCGCAACGCCGCGTGTGACCGGAAGAGCATTGCGGGCCGTCGCTCGGAGGGGTCTCAGCCAGCCGCAGCTCTAGGCTCTTCCCGGCTCTACGGTGTTGACAAGGCCGCCGCCCGCCGGTGGGTTTTGGCAGTCAACAGGTGCCCCGAAGTGTTTCTCGAAAGCGGTCTTCGAGGTCAAACCAGCAAAAGATGGAGTTTTTCTCGAGGTCATCGAGCTAGATCCGGGCTGGACCTACAAGGTACAAGCTGGAGCATGCGGCGAGCGATATTAGGGGTTCCTCCGGCAAAGGTTACTCGCATTATAGTAATCCTCAATCCAGGTATCCGTCCTTTCGGTGCCATCATAATGCTTCAAGTTTCCGGGTAGCTTGAGGGAGCTCCTTGGCTTTGGTTCCTCTCGAATCATCCTGCCAAAGCACTTCGGTCCGATGTAGTCGGTTCTGTATTCGTTGAGGCGTTCCCGCGCGTCGCGCGAGCCGTGACGGGGGGACTGTGAGCGAGAGCGAGATCTCCGGCCACCGCCTCCGCCTCCACCTCCGCCGCCACCGCTAGGTGGTGGTGAGGGAGACCTGCGAGGGGGCCGATCCGACCTCTTGCTTCCGCCTTCGGATTCTCCCCGGCCCTCCCGGTGTTGGCTCCGGCTCCTGTGGCTGCCTTCGCCGTGACGGCGGCTGCCCCGGGTCGTTCCGGCTCCGGCGGGGCTCCGGGTCGCGCTCCTCATTCCGACTCCTCCTAGGCTCGGGCTCACGATCGTTGTTCTGATTCCGGCAAGGTTCCGGCGTGCGCTCCTTGTTCCTGTTTCTTGAGGGCAGCACATTGTCGCGGATAACAATTCCACCATGCCCCTGAGGCCTGGTGTTTCCGGCTGGACTACGGCGGCGAGGGGGACGCGGGTAACCATTAGGCGGAGGAGAGGCGTTGTGGTACTTGTCTCGTCCAGAGTACATTGCATCATTTCCCTTTCTCGGATCTGATGGTGGCGTCTTTGATGGTACGGGGATCGGATTTGGGTGCTCCCTGGCTTTCCTTCTGCGTTCCGAGGATCCGGTTCGCGATTCGTCATCTCGATGGCGATTGTCGTGGGCGTCCTTCTGCGCAGTGGAGACGCAATGCTCCGGGTTAGATTCCAACTTGCGCGAAGTGTCTGCCTTGCTCTGCTGTTTAACCGCTGAAGCGACGAGCGTGCGTACGTAGTCGATGTCAATCTCCTCGTTACTTTTCTTCAGGATCTCTGCAGCTTTCGTCATATTGTCCTTTGGGGTTGCGAACGGCTGCTGCTCCGTTGGAGTTGCGAAGGTGATCTTGCGGGGAGCTATCATCTCACGCCGGACCTTTTCGACCTCCCGGTGAGCTTCAACGATCTTGTCCTCCCAATGCTTTCGGAGTTCCTTGACTTTTGCCGGTCCTTCGTCCACCTCCTGCTCACGCTGGATGAAGTCTTCCACAAAAGCTGCGGCGTGCTTCCTTTCCTCCAAGCATGGCGGCTGCGGTGACCTTGAATTTCTTGGCTGTGGCCAGCAGCTCCACTCTTCTAGCTTCTAAAGCTTCTACGTCTTCGGGAGTGATAGGTTTGTTAAGAATATCCGAGCGATAAACCGCATCCATGCCTGCTTGTGCGACCATCTCTTCAGGCGACAGGAGGCTATCCGAGGAAGAATCCCTACGGGGCCGCTCCCGCGACATCGGAGATCCGTGGTGGGATGGCCGGGGGTCGGATTGGGTGCCCGCCTCTTCGATCCGTTTTCTCCCGGCGCCGCTACGTTGCAAGTACCGCTTTGGCTGGGCGGAGTCAACTTCAGTGCTGTTCACCGTATCCATATTCCTTCACCTTGCGATCGAACTCTTCGGTGTCCATGGATTGGGTGTCTCCGGAAATTGGGCTTAGATTTCCCAAAATTGACTCTTCAGCCGGAGTTCCGCTTTCTCCGACAACCTCTTGCTGATCCGGAGCAGCGTTGTTTTCCGGGGCCACGACCTGCTCGGGACCAGCTCCGGCCTCTTGAGGGGCGGTTCCGGCGGTATGGGCCAAGAAGTGCACGAAGTGACACCTTTTCTTCTCTAACACCTGGGAGACCCAGGCGGATCTGCATTGGTCTTCCACCGTTATTTCCTGCTCAGGGGCGGATTGGGTGGGTTTTAACTTTTTCAGATCTAAGGCGGAATCTTCGCTGGGAAGTTCCTGCGTCTCAGATCGGATCTTCGCGACTGCGTCCTGCTCAGCGGCGGTCGCGTCAGCGCTACTTACCAGTGGGTTTCCGTCGGAATCGACGGTTTCCCCGATGAAGATGTGTATGCCGCCAACTGGGACGATGGAGAGCTTGACGGGGTCGGTTTTAGCCGGATTCCAACACTCATCCGGAGGGACGATCGGCAGATTTCCGGCGTAAAGGACACGCCCCACAGCGATGGTGTCGTCGTAGCTTCCCATGGCGGAACCCTCCCGGTTCCGTCCTCCAGACGCCGCAGGCCCCACGGTGGGTGCCAACTGTCGTTGCCTAATCGACGGTACCTCGGAGGAGGGATCCTCACGAGGGGGAGAAGAAGTAGGGGCCATAGGGCGGAGTGCACACGGGACGGTGGTACGCGAGTTACCCAGCTTCGGAACACCTGCACGATGACGGGGCCTACCGCTGCTTGTCCGGAATTATCCGGGTGCTTTCGCGTTGTTACAATGAGTTGTGGTTGTGCCTCTAGGGCTCCCGGGATCCGGCTTATAAAGGCGCACGGATCTAGGGTTTACATGGAGAGTCCTAGCCGGAATACAAGTTGCCTAACTACGGTACAATGTCTTGCCGTGTACGTCAAGGATCCGCCTTCCTCCAAGTACTGGATCCGGATACTTCATGGGCCGTCACGGATCCGGCCTCCTTCGTAGGTCGGTAGAGATCCGGCTTCTCGTTTCGGGCTGGACTTCATCCTTCTGGATCTACAACAACTGGGCCGCCCGATGGGCCACATGCCTCACCACCATCTATGGGCCACCCGGGCTTGCCGGATCTAGGCCATGCCGTTGATATACCCATAAAGTATACCCACAACACCAAGTGTTGTTGAAACTGCAACCCTACGCGCAGACCACAGTGGCTAATCGACCGTGTACTAAGTTGGCATACAAGTTTTTTGGTCCATTTCATGTGCTTGAAAAATTTGGGAAGCTGGCCTACAAACTGCAGTTGCCTCCTGATAGTCGGATTCATCCGGTTTTTCATGTGTCACAGCTAAAGCCATTCACCCCAGATTATACACCTGTCTTTGCAGAGTTGCCCAAGCCACTGGATCTATCAACAGTTAACACCATGCCTGTGAAAATCCTTGAGCGTCGCATGGTGAAAAAGGGAGATGCAGCATTGGTGCAAGTCAAGGTTCTTTGGCAGGATCTATCTGAATCTTCAGCGACGTGGGAAGACTACCATGTGCTGCGTCGTCGCTACCCTGCCGCTCCAGTCTGGGAAGGCGCTCCATTTGAAGAGGAGGGCAATGTCACACATGCTACCACTCCTAACTTAGCAGTGTGACATAAGAGCAGAAGGCCCGTGGGCCGTGTTAACTGGTGCCGTGTGTGGCCCAGTGTGTGTTGGGTTAAATACTCTGAACCTTGTCTCTGTATCGGCATCGAATGAATGAAACGTGTGAAACAATCTCATCTTCTAGCTCTGCGCCTCACCTTCTGATGTTCTCCTCTCATCCTCTCCAATTCTACAATTCCTTTGGTGTGATCTGATCCGATCTAGGGCGGGTCGTCACAATCGAGCTATCCGTTGAGATGCAAACTTGGCATAAATATGCGTCAAGTTTGTGTCTTTGTGGACGATGCGCTGACGCATTGAGTGTCCGCCGAAAATTACGTAGGACTCGCGCGTCAGTGGCTGGGACGCTACTAACATTCCCACCAGTTGTCTCGAAAAATCAAAGTTTACCGGCGCCAACACTCCCTCCTCTTGCGACGGATGTCCTCGTCGCCGCAACCACCATGAATTCCGAGGAAACCCTCGCAACCACCGCTCCGCACTCCCCCATAGCCACCACTACAGCCTCAATGGAGGCCACATCTCCGGTCGACTCAAAGCGCGCCGCCATCGGCGGCCGGGAAGCTAAGCCGAAGGTTTTAAAGAAGCCGCTGTCGAAGGAGGAGAAAGGCGTCCAGGCCATGAAGCATCGCGGCCGATGCAAGAATCTGAAGGAGAGGAATGCAGCGGTGGTCGCCCAGCGGGCGCAGGCCGCTGCCCAAATCGTGTGGCAGATGCAGGTGAAAGTCGGTGCCCACGTAGGCCTCCATCCTGGCCTCCATACGAGCCTAGCTGAGGCCATGCTCTTCGTCAAGCAAGAGAGGATCGTCGGCGTCGCTCCCCCAGCCTCGTTGATACGCCACAAACGTATCTATAATTTTTAATGTTCCATGCTTGTTTTACACCAATTCATACATGTTTTGCTCATACTTCGTTGCACTTTTATACATTTTCCGGCACTAACCTATTAATAAGATGTCATAGTGCCAGTTCCCTGTTTTCTGTTGTTTTGTATTTCAGAAAAGTTATACAGGAAATATTCTCGAAATTGGACGAAACATAAGCCGAAGTCAATATTTTTTTGTAACGGAGACAGAGTCCAGAGGGGGGGACGAAGAAGAGGCGCAGGGCGGCCAGACCATGCCTTGGCACGGCCTGGCCTGGGCTCGCGCCAAGGGGTGGTGTGGGCCCCCTGGCCTCCACCGACCTCATCCTTCTCTTTATTTATTCACGATCTCAGGAAAAACCTAAACACCTGAGCCTCCATCCACGAAAAGTTCCGTCGCGGCCGCCATTGCAGACCCTAGCTCGGGAGGATTCTGAAGCTCTTCTCGGCACCCTGCCGGAGGGGAAAATCATCGCCATGCCCGCCTCTGAAGTGATGCGTGAGTAGTTCATCTCTGGACTATGGGTCCATAGCAATAGCTAGATGGTTGTCTTCTCCAATTTGTGCCTCATGTTTAGATCTTGTGAGCTGCCCTACATGATCAAGATCATCCTTATGTAATGTTAAATGTTGTGTTTGCTGGGATCCGATGAATGTTGAATACTATGTGGAGATCGATTATATATACTTGTCATATGTTATTTGTGATCTTGCATGCTCTCCGTTGCTAGTAGATACTCTGGCCAAGTAAATGTTTGTGACTCCAAGAGGGAGTATTTATGTTCGATAGTAGATTCATACCTCTAGTTTTCTGGAAGAGTGACAATAACTTCTAAGATTGTAGATGTGTTGTTTCTACTAGAAAGTAAACAACAATACTTTATCCAAGGGTAATTATATTGTTTACTTTACACACATTGCTTAATACGATAATATGTTGCTTGCAACTTAATACTGGAAGGGGTTCGGACGATAACCGAAAGGTGGATTATTAGTCATAGACGTATTATGTTGTAATGCCCAAATGAATCTCATAGTAATCATCCTGTCATGTATTCTGTCAATTGCCTAGCTGTAATTTATTCACCCAGCATGTTATATCTTTATGGAGAGACACCTCTAGTGAACTGTGGACCCCGGCCCTTTTTATTTACACTGATAAATTCATCTACTGCAATCCTGTTCTGTTTACTTTCTACAAGCATTGTTCTCTTTAATTACTGCAATTCCACTCGATACGTTTAATCCATTGTGTTCAGCAAAACCAGTGAGATTGACAACCTCACTGTAAGTTGGGGCAAAGTATTTTGGTTGTGTTGTGTGCAGGTTCCATGTTGTTGCTGACGCTGGTAGTGGGCCCTGCCAATAGTCAGCTAGCAACACCTTCAGAAGTCACGCATTTCTCCTACTGGTCGATTAAACCTTGGTTTCTTACTGAGGGAAAACTTGCTGCTGTGCTTATCACATCTACCTCTTGGGGTTCCCCAACAAGATTGCCAACTTCCACGGCAGCACCATCACTCGTCGGTGAGCTCGGTAAGTTCCCAGCTGCGTCGTGGAAAGCATGCACCCTCGCAGGTCCACGCGGCGTCGCGGTTCGCCTCCGGCGCCGTGCAGGTCCACTTCAACGGGGGCCCGGTTCCCGACCTGAACCGGACCCCGAGGAGTGGTGACTCGTGCCCGACCGCGACAGAAGACGCGACAGGTCCCGGAGGAGAGCATGCCGGTGCCCCGCAGCCTATTTGAGGAAATGACACCATCTGCCCCGACGATGGACGACCCTGTATGTTTTCTCTCTGAGTGTCTCGCTCTACCGTGTGTCATTCGACTGACGTCTTGTGATTCGTAGGCCTATTGGACGGGACTCAATGAGGGCGATATCCAGGCCATGATCTTCGACGGCGGCTTCGTCGGCGAAGGCAGCGTCGGGACAGGGATGCAGTATCAGTGGGCACAGACGCGGGATGGGGTGGACATCGATGGTGAATAGATGTTCTCCACCCAGCCCACGCAGGCAACAACAATCTGCATCGATGCCGATGAGGAGGTGCCAACAGGGCATGTCCTGACCAGGGATGATGCTGGCAAGAAGAAGGGGGAGCCACAGGACCAGCGGCTTCAACGACAACGAGGAAAAATGTTTGTGCGATGCGTGGCTGGCGACCAGCTATGACTGCATAAATGGTGCCCAGCAAAAGGGCAAGGTCTACTGGACCAAGAGTACGAAGAGAGAAAACGTCACAAGCCCTACGAGCTGCGTAGTAAACGCACAGAGGAGTCCATCAGGGCCTGGTTCCTGAAGAAGCGCGCCAAAATCCGCGTGCGAGACGCCTGATCTGCAGCGCCATTGTCAACCACCATGGCCTCTTTTTGAACTATATTTGTTGTTCTGACCATGTTTGGGCACCTTTTGGACTACATTTTGTGTCGTACCTTCTGCACAATGTGATGAACTTATTTGAGACCTCAATTTGAGCCAATATGATGGCCATATGTTCATGCTATTTGCTTTTTTCTCCAGTTTTTCGATACTTAAGAAAAAAATGGCTCGCGGCCAATATGCGTTGGGCCGCTGGAGATACCCCCGACTCAAACGGACGCAAGACCAATTTCCCGTCCGCGGGCCAACGCAAACGTGCGCGGGCGGTCAATTTGGGTGTCTGAAATGCGTCGGTCCGCTGGAGATGCCCTAAGCTGCAGGACGGGATCCTCTATTGCTGAGCTG